>NW_010097878.1:15991-16213 GCF_000699245.1 Pterocles gutturalis | reverse complement strand
CCATCATTTTCTGCCGGAGCAGAGACAAAGAGCCGGCTCCGAACAGACCCACTCGCAGCTTTCCCCGCAGCGGGGTGTGGGGAGGGGGCTGCACCTCTGGAGCGGACCTGGCTCAAATCTCAGTGATTGAGGCAGTAAAAAAGTGATGTTATGTGCCCTGGGAATGGTCTGTGCGATCCAGGCACAGCTCTGCCTGCCGAGCAGGGGAGCTGGGCTTTCCCA
>NW_010097878.1:15243-15664 GCF_000699245.1 Pterocles gutturalis | reverse complement strand
TAGGCTGTGCAGCCCGCACCGGCTCCCCCTAGTGTGTGGGGTTGTGGGGGTGTGAGAGCACAGGTCGGTGCTGGGGGGCACAAGGGGGTGCAGATAGCTGCAATGCCATCACACACGGGATCTTTTTTCTGACTTTGCAGCCCCAAGTTTCCCCCCCTCCACCCCAGCCTGTCCCATGCAGGGAAAAACTCTCGCAACAAGAGAAAAAAGAAGGAACAAAGACTCCAGCTGCTGAAGAACAGAAAAATAACAAGAGGAGAGAAAGAAAAAGGAAAAGCAGATGCTGCTCTGCATCCAAGAGAGGCTGGAGAGGGCAGGAGCATCGTGGACCAGCAAGATGTCCTGGGTCGGAGGGTCAGGCAAGGATGAAGAGCCAAGGGGGGGCAAGCACCTGTACACAGCTTACCTGTGTGCACCTTGC
>NW_010097878.1:10799-15192 GCF_000699245.1 Pterocles gutturalis | reverse complement strand
CCCCCCCTCCTCCCGGCTCGCCCAGGAGCGAGCCTGGGCCGAGCGCGGGGGTTTTGTTGGCGGGAGCCGCTGGCCGAGGGCGGGTGGGAGCGCGGGAGGCGGAGGGCTGGGACGGAGGCGCGATGACAACAATCGCGTCTTTCTTCTGGCAGCCAAGAGCTGCTGCGGGCTGCGCCGCGCACACATGGCCGGCCCGCCGCTGGAAGAATTTAAAACAATTCCTTCTGCTGCGGGGGCTGCTCAGAGCCCATGTTTCAAAACAAAGCTAATTAATAATTGCAATAAGTCCTTCCCTTGCCATGGCCCCTGTTTTCCAGGAGGAGCGTGTGTTTGGGGTGATGTTTTGCAGCGATACGGCTAAATTGCAATGGGGATGCAGAGGATGTGGGGGCTTCATGTGTGTCACCCACCAGCCTGTCCCCAGGGCTGTCCCACCTGTGTCCCCCACCTCCACAGAGGGATTTCAAGGTGCCACCCATCCCTGCCGAAGGGAAGCAGCCCCGTGCTGGGGTGTCTGCTCCTGCCTGGCAGATGGCACCCCATAAAACATGATGCAGGGTTCACTCGCTCCCAGCTGGTGATGAGCTTTAATTTAAATCCTGATGGCACCTAATAAAGAGAAAGGAGGGAAGCCACGGTGGTGCTGTGCATGGGCACAGGACCACTGGGTTCTGCATGGAGCCTCAGCCAGGTCCTGGGCTGAAAAGTGCTTGGCACCGAGGGGACACGGCCGAGGGACCCCCAGGGTGCCTGCTGGGGTGGGCACATTCCGGGATGCTCATTTCTGCTCCCAAGAGCTCAGAGGCAGCCTGAGACCTGTTGCACATTCAGAGTGTTGAGATGCAGCCCTGGCATGAGCAAGGAGTCCCAGGGGACACAACGGCCACAGGATGTCCCTCCTGCAGGCATCCCCACCCCGGGCATCCCTGGGATGGGGGGTTCAGGGGTTTCTCTCCCTCCCTGCGAAGCGTCCTCTCTCCAGCCAAACCGATCTGCAGCAGGGGCCAGGAAACCTGAACTGGTTTGGCTCATTGACAACCCAGTGCAAACCCTACCAGGGGCTGGCAGCCACCCAGGAGGGTCCAATCCTGCCCGCCCACACTCAGCTGATGGTGGCTACCAACAGCTAAAGTCAGAGTCTCGCCCAAAGTTCCCACTCTCTGCATTCCCCTATTTTACCCCAGGCTCCTCGCAACCCTTAGATTTGTTTCCAACCCAGTGCCCTTCCCCTTACCCCAAAACCAGAGGATTGCTGGTGAGTGGGATGGTCTGAGGGCACAGCCCTCACCCCGCAGCGAGCTCAAACCCAGGGAAAGGAATGGAGAGGAACCACATTGGTATTTCACATCGTTTAAACAAAGGGGTGAGATGGAGCCATGTGCTTGCCAGCTGGAGAAGGACCAGAATCAATTGGGAAAGAAAATGCTGTTTGGAGATTCATGCCAATTGCTTTAAAATTCATCAAAAGTCCCTAAATCCATGGGGACACGTTTCATGGGGTTTGGTTTTTTTTTCCTGCTACCTAACAAATACTCTGGGCACTGAAAGGGGGAAACTGAGGCACCGAATTGCCTGCACAAAAACCATCCTGCAATGCCAGGCATGGAAACATCTCATATCCTAGACTTTACCCACCGTGCTGCCCGACCTGTGGAGCTGCTAACACAGCTCCCGTTGCTGGGAAGCACGAAAACCTTCCGCAAATCTGGTGAGTATACATTTTACTCTCAGCCAACGGGACTTTGTTTGTTGAATTTTCTTCCTGCAGGAATTTCTTTCAGTGTCCAAGTTTCAAATCCACCTTCAAAGACGTCCTTTCTCATTTTGAAGACGCAACAGCCTGCAGCCCTGACTGTGGCTCTGGGCACCGTGCGCTCCGTTTATTCTGTGTCTGGAGCAAAATCTGGCCCCGCTTCTGCAGGCGAAGGGGACGATGGAGGGTGGCCATGGAGCAGACCTGGTCTCACAGCTCTTTTTGGGGAGATCCCAGTTTCAGTGCCCCTGCTGTGGGCTAGCAGCATCCCGCTCATTCCCAGTCCCCTGATGTCATGTCCCTTCGGTTTATCCCCTTCCCTGGCCATGGCCTGTTTGTTCTGCAGAGAAACAGAACAGAAAAACCGCTTTGGTCTGGCGGAGGTAGGAGAGGAAATGTCTGAGCGTGAAAGCAAGGGGAGACAGAGCCAGGGCAGTGAGAACGGCCTGTCTCGACCAAGGGCAACACGAAGGACAGCCATCGGACAGGTAAACACGTAGGAATGTGGTCCCCAGCAAGCCCAGGGGCTGCATCCCACCAGCCCATCGGGCACCCAGCTGTGCCCCGTGATCACCGTGGCCATCCCAGCAGGGAGCCACTGCGGCCATGCAGGTACCCCCAGGGAGGAAATTGGGCAAGGGGCAGCAGAGGGTGTAAGGGGGAGGATGTGAGCAAAAAAAAAACCCCATTATAACCAGTGGCTCCATCATCTCCAGCTGGGAAACATTAGACACAGCAAGCACCTGCATCCCTCATCCTCCCCATCCATCCCAGCCAGACCCCCACTAACCCCATCACGGTGCTCAGGCGTGCACAGGGCTGCATCGGGTGCAGCTAAAATCCACGACCCCTTCCCCTGGCAGAATGTCCCCCCCCCCGAACCTCAACACATTGATGTGCATCAGCACAGCCCCCAGCCATTTGCAGCTCAGGCCACTGCAGTGTCCCCATTTCCTCCTGGCCAGGGACAACACAGAGGGGACAGCTCTGGGGGACAGCCCAGGGGACATCGCAGCACGACGGTCCTGGCCCCAGGGGCTTCAGGAAGGGGATTTTGCAGAGCAGGAGGCTTCTCAAACACAGCCAAGCAAAGGGCTGTCCTCAAACCAGGCTCGCCTTCCCCACACCGCAGCCTGGGCTCCTCGGGAACAGCAGCTTGAGATGTTTGTTTGGCCAGAGGGAGATGCTTGTTCTTTATGTTATCCCAGCATCAGCCACCCTGTCCCCAGCTGAGCCTCTGCTGTGCTCGGTGCTGTACAAACACAGATGACTTACAGCCCAGCAGCTTTTTCTGATGGCCAGATCTCAAAACTCCCTTTAGAGAGCTAAAAAAATTAATTTCAGGAAGGGGAGCAAAAAAAAAAAATTAAAAGGAAACCTGAGCTGTCCCTGCGGCCGCTCGATCGGAGCAGCGTGTGCTCGATGCACAACGTCAAATCTCGGCGTTTGGCAGCAAAGTCTCACCAGTGGCCCACGGTGCCATGGCAAGGGGCAGCTGAGCAGGGACAAGGGGAACCCAGGGGTCCCCCAGAAATGATACCTGGTGGTTAGGGATGGACCCATTCCCCTAGGACCGCAGTGGGAGGGTGCTGCGCTGCCCCTCGGGGTACCCATGGCTCTCCCAGGTCTCTGCACGCCTCCTGCACCGCAGGGTGTTGGGTGGAAAATTAAACTCAGCTTCACCCAAACCCCACAGTGAGCCAGGGCCAGGTTCCTGCCCGCCCCAGCCCTGGGCTGCAGCCCCCTCCATGCCGGGGGGAGTGTGCAGCAGCCCCCGCGCAAGAGGCAGAGAACGTCACCACGAGCCCGGGAGAAACGCTTGGCTCCGAGCAGAGCTCTGGAGGGGGAAGTGAGCGAAGGGGAAAAGTATGCTGCGCTGTAGTGCACGGATCCTGCTCTCACGTTGCTGAGATGCTGTGTGATGTGATTCCTCCCCCCTTCCCGGCTGCATGTGGGGCAGGGGCAGAGCCTGACAGCTCCGTGCCCACGTTTCCATCACCAGCAAACATCTGGAAACACCTGGAAACATGCTCCATGAGTGTGGCTACTGAGGAGACACATGGAAAGTGCTTGAAATCCCCCTTGGACAAAGCAGCCCCCAACCCAAGCATGCCAGAGCCATGAGGACATGAGAGCTGAGCTCGGTGCTTGGCCAGGGAGGGTGTTTGTGTCACTTTGGTCACCCTGGAGCCCAGCACACAGCAAGAGAGGGAGGTGAGAGGAAGAGGAGGAGGTGGCCTTCACCCCTTCCTTGCAGATATGCTCATCCCAAACACCCATCCTTTCCTCCCACCCATGGCCTGGCCTCTCCATCCCTGAGCAGCTCACGCTGCTGGAACCAGGGAGCAAAAACCCCAGGGACCAGGACACGCATCTCCACCAGCGCGGATGGACGGAGACGGGGCCAGGCTGGAAAGAACAAGCTGCACTCGCTCCCGAGCGAGAAACGCAGCCGAAAAGGCAGCTGACCCCTGCCCCAGCCAGGTGTTTAAAAGAAAAGAGGAAAAACAAGAAGTAATCCCTGTTTTGAGCACAGCTGCTGCTTTGGTCATTAAACCCATGGGCAGATGTCCCCTGGAGAAGAGCTCCGTGTGTCGGGTGCCTGAGCCCAGCAGCCAGGGGAGGGTTAGGGAATGGAAA
>NW_010097878.1:8896-10768 GCF_000699245.1 Pterocles gutturalis | reverse complement strand
GGCGGGGGGGGGTTTGGGAAAGGAAAACCGCCCGGGAGCCGCTCGCCCTTGGCGCTGGCTCCCCGTGCAGACACAGCGGAGGAATGCGAACCCCACCGCGGCTTCTTGCTCGCGGCCGTCAACCCCTTTCCACTCGGGTTTTGCCAGAGACGTGACACCACGTGACAAGCCAGCCTAAATCGGGACAGTCCCGGTGGCTCCTGCCCCAGAGCCAGGCACCGTCCTGCCCCTCACCACGGGCTGAGCCGAGGATGCAAGGAGGGGTGGAATGGGATCTGCATCCCCCAACATCCGCTGGGGAAACTGAGGCAGAAGGAAGCTCTGTGCTCACAGGGCCACGGAGCCAGCTGCCTTTTCTGTTTAGACAACCCATAGTATTCCCAGAGTCATGCCAAGCTTTTACTTTTATTCCTTTTCAGCCTTGGCATGAAGGGGCTGATGCACACACCCCCCCCCAGTCCACGGGTCTGAGCACCCACATCCCAGCCCCGAGGCTCCTCTGCATCTCCAGCACAGACGGGACCCACTCCACCATCCTCATCCTCCCAGTCTGCCCAGGAACGAGGTCAAACTGGAAGCAATGGTATCCCCAATAGGGAAGGAGCCCTCCTTCCAAGAAGAGCTGAGACCCAGCAAACTCATCACAGGGACAGCCTGGAGGAGCCCTGGGCCCTGCCCAGTGAAAGGCAAAAGCAGAGGGAAGGTGCTGAAGCCCCCTGCCACAGGGACCACCCAGCAGTGGGGACTGGCATCATGGCACACGGGGACCCCATCCCTGCTGCCTGTCACAGCACCTGTCCCCAGCGGTGACCGTAGGGTGGCTGGCAGCTCCACTGGCTCTGTGCCGCAGCCCCTGAGCCCCCCCAGCATCCCCCCAATCCCTTCCTTTTCCCCACCTCCCTTCTTCTGTGCTATTCTTGTGGCTGCTTTAAGCGCAGGGAGGGGATACAGAATTCATCAAACCTCACATTTCTCAGGGATTAAATCATCCAACTCATTTCTCCAAGGGAGAGAAGTCCAAAACCCCCCCTTCCTTCTTTTTTTTTTTTTTTCCTTCGCAGCCCGGGATCTGCCCCCCTCGTTAGTGGGGCCGAGGGCTGTGAGCACATGGGATCACGGCCGCAGCGCTGGGGGCTGAGCATCGCCACGGGGCCCTGGGAGCTGCGCCTGCGCCGGGACCCCCTCCTTTTCCTGGGGTGTCCCCCCCCAGCACAGCCCCCCCAGCTCAGGGCAGCAGAGCCCAGCAACACCCCCGCTGGCTTCTTGCCGCTGGGATGCCACATGGCCACAGCACCCCCAGGGAAAACAGCCCCCCAGCAGCTCTGGGCATGGTACAGAGCTGCTCTGAAAAAATCCCATCTCCCTGCTCATGCAATGTGAGGACTGACATTTGAAATAAGCAAAGACAAAGTGATTCCAAGCCCCCCAGGCTTGTTTCACCCTGGGGCTGTTCTCTGGAAGCATCTACTTTCATCCCCCCCAGGAATGTTGTTCCATCTCAGAGGTTACATCCCATCTGCTGATCCCCAAGCTGCCTCCAGTGCTTTGCTGCCTACTTTACAGAAAGGGGAAACTGAGGCACACACCCAGGGAACTAATTTGGGAGTGAGAAGAAAGCCTCCTGCAAGAAATCCTGCAAGGCTGCAGCAGGACGAGCTCTCCCAGCTCCAGGTGCTTTGCTCCAGCCCCTGGAAAGGGAGGCTGTCCTCTCCCAGCTCCTCGTTAGCTCCAGCGGTTTGACCCATCACTGAACTGGTTCCTATCGGTGCCGGGTTTAGCAGAACATCACGCTGGGAACAACACAGTTTGGAGCCCAGTGAAGGAGTTTTCCTGGCCAGTCGTTCCCTCACCCCAGCACAAAGCAGCAGTGGA
>NW_010097878.1:6850-8878 GCF_000699245.1 Pterocles gutturalis | reverse complement strand
CAGGGGGAGCCCCTGCCAGCCCCCCCAGAGCGGCTGGGGATGGGAGACCAGCAGCTAGAGCAGGGCTGGCATCACCTTTGCTCCCCCCCAATTTATTCCAGCCACAGACCCTTTAACCCCTAGGGAGCAGTGTACCCCTGGGGGTAAACGGTGCCAATCCAGGGACCCCCTCTGCACCCACTCTGCCCCTCCCATGGCACAAGGACGGGGCACCACAGGTGACCCCCCATGGAGGGCGCTGACCCCACCAGCCAGCAGCTCCCTGGTATCCCAAACCACAGGGGAGGGACCGCCTGCACCCTGACCCTCCCGCAGAGCCCTGCCTGCCCCCCAGGGCTGACACGGGGGGGAAGAGCACACACCGTGCCACGGCCCCACGCGCTCCCTCCGATGCTCTGCTCGCTCCTTGCTCCCTCGCAGCGCTCTGCAGATGGCCCCGCGTCGGCACCCCGAGCTCTGGGCTGGCTGCCCACCAGCAGCCACACTTTATTCTGCTTTTAGCAAAAGAGACGATGGCTTTCTCCTCTCCTTCTCATTATTCACGCAGGACAAGAGGAACCTGTGACCCCCCAGCACATCTCCCATGGGCTCAGCCACGCACGGCACGCTCCGGGGACCATGCAATGGGGCAGGGATGGGGATACGGTGCTGGTGAGGCTCCCTCCAGCCACGCCAGCACTTTCCATGGTGGAAGGGTTCGTGGTGTCAGCGCAGCAGTGGGAAGAGCTGCCAGCGTTGGTTAGAACAAGAACAAGGGGGTGATTCAATGAAACTCCAAATGGAAGGGCAATGGAAACCATGAAAGCAAATATTTCGAGCCGAACGCACAATTAGCCGGTGGGACCCACCACCACAAGATGCCGCTCAGGCCAAGGGTTTAGGAGGGTTTTAAATAAATACATAAAGAAAATATGTGAAGGCTGCCCACACGTAGGGAGAGTGGGGTGACAGGAGCCAACAGGGACAAAGACTTGGACAATCAGGCACCAGGGATACAGAAGAAAAGGAGTCACCAAGGTGCCACGGACATCTGCCCTGCCTCGCTGGGTGACACACATCTGTCCCTGCTTGCTGTGCCCCTGGGGAGCCCCTGCAGGGTGGGAGAAGGGGGCACACAGCCAGTGCCCCCCAAGCCCTCCAGCAGCACCCCAAGCCCATGGCCTCCATCACCTCCCTCGCGCTGTCTGGGCTCTGCCACCGAGCTGCTGTGTGCAATGGAAACACCTAAGTCCTGTCTCGCCCTCCCTTGGGTTTGGCCTTCATCCTCACCTCCTCCTCCTTCTGGGCCAGTATTTTTCCTCTCCAAAAGCAGGAGCCAGCGGGATGCTTTCCTCGCCTGACATCAGCTGCCTCGGGCACCCGACTGCTCCCCCTGCGCTCCCCGGGCAGGGGACATCCACCACCACCGCCCCAGGGCTGCTCCATCCCCTTGCAGAAATTAATTGGGGTGCTCCTGTTTAGGGCTCGTGGACCCCTGTGGTACAACCAGCCCCATCCTGGCCAGCAGCTCCCACTGGAGAGGGCATGGGTGGGGAGACCCTTAGAATTGTTATTTTCTATTAATAAATATTCTTTTCCTATGCAAGAGAGAAACATCATGGAGCAATTTCTCCAGCAAGGTGCTAATAACAGAGCCTTATCCTGGTGGGAACACAAGGCTGTCCCTCCAGCCAGAGCAGCTCTTACAGCCAGACTCTTGCCTGTCCCCAGGAAAACCCCAGCCTGTGGACAGTCACCTCCAAAAGCATTGCAGCCACAGCCACCAAAAGCACTTGGGATGTCCCCAGATGGAGACAGAGCCACACGGCTTGGGGGGGGAGATATCCTACACGGAGCCGGTGCTGAGCATGTGTCACATGAGCTGTCCCCGGCAGCACGGGGCGGTGGCGGTCCCTGAGGTCCCCGCGCTGTGTCCTCCTCCGTGCGCTGTGATGGGGAGGGTGAAAGCAGAGAGCACAGAGGGGCTGGAAGGATCCAGGATGATGGATGCACAGGCCTGATCTGGGGAGTAACCTCCACAACCCCACT
>NW_010097878.1:0-6820 GCF_000699245.1 Pterocles gutturalis | reverse complement strand
CATTGCTTGGCAGCGTGCGAGCAGAAAACAGGCCTCCGGCAAAACCCCAGAGATAGCCAGAAACCGCTCCAAATATTACAGCTATAAATTCAGCTCATTTTTCTCACTGCTAAGAGCTGCCAGGGGCTTTGACTTAATCCATCTCTCCCTGACCTTCGTGCCAGACCCCTGCAGGCACCCATCCCTCCGCAGCTCCGCATCCTGCATCCCAGACCCTGCCTGCCCCTGTCCCCCCAGCCTCCATCCCTGCTCCCCCACACCCAGACATCCTCAGCCCCAGGGTCTACCCTCGCCCATCGCCCCTTCTGCTGAGTTACCCCCTCCCTCCAAACCCACTGCCGGGGTTTGCAGCGGTGCTGGGGCTCTGCACACACTCAGGCTGCAGTGGCTGATCCCTGACCCTTTCTGCCCCACCTTACTCTCACCCTGACCCCAAAACCCATCTGCTCTGCCCAGCATCTTTTTCTCCTGCTTTCCCTTTTGCAAGCAAATGCTCCGTTTTCTCCTCTCAACCTCTTTCAAAGAATAAAGATCCCCCAGGAAAAGGGTCTTTTCCCTCCTCAAGAAATGCCTGGGGGGGTTCCCCCCCCCTCTGAGCCGGGTTATTTCTTTCTCACACTTGCCCATGCTTGCAGGGAAGAGTTAACTCTTCCTCAGCTCCGCACATGGCTCAGCTGTGGAGCAGGGAAGCATTGGAGGCAGCATCAGATTTCCAAAACGATTCCAGGAGCATCCTCCGAGGGCTGTATCCTCACACCCCTCTCCCCATAAACACCTTCCTTCCACCCCGGGGAAGAGCAGGGCTGTGATGAACCTGGGATCATCATCCCCGAGCTCGGCAGAGCTGGGAACCATCCAGAGCATGGATTCATCCCCCAGCCCTTCCCCTGGCTCCGGCTCACCACTCATCACCCAAATATTTGAGGCTCAGTTGTGCAAAGAGCTCGTTGTGCAAAGGGATGGAGCAGAAATCTGTTCAGCTGCTTGCAAGGGGAGGGGGGCACCTCATTTCACCCCCATGGGGGGTTCTGCATTTCCCATGTTGAAGGAGCAGCACTGGGATGCTGGGGCTCATCGCTCCCGTTTTGGGGCACAAACTGGCAGCAAAGGGGGAAAGTGGGAAGAGGATGTGGGTAACATCCACAGTTCCCATCCTTCAGCCCCAGCCTGTGCCTCGAAACGGGGCAATGGCTTCAGGGGGACAAAGGCTGGCTGAGCTCCCCAAAACCCCGCAGCTCCCGGCACGCTGAAATCACATCCCTAAAAACAGTCTCGATTTCCTATGAAGGGCTTTACTGAAGGTAAAAATAGGAGTGAAATATTTTGATTGTATTGTAAAAAAGAAAAAAAAAATGTTTCTTTCAGCTCCAAGGGATCTTGTTCCAACAGTTCTGTTTTACGGGAACAGACTTATTTTTGTTTTTGTATTATTTTGGAGTGGAAAAAAAAGCAGAATTATAGGGCCTTTCCAGTGAAACTGAAACCCCCGTCCCTGTCCAGCTCCGGTCGCTGCTCTCACTCTTCTGCTTTTAAACAGAGTTGAACCAAGGTCCAGAAATGGAAAAGGCAACGCACAGGCTGCTGTGACGAGGTTTCTGCCTCTCCTGGCAGCACAGGAAATCCCATAATGAAAGTTGTCTTGGTGCAAATCCCGGTTTGGTTTAAACAAACTCCAGAGGTCCCAGTAGTCGGGATTATCCATCACAGCCCAGGTCCAGGCTCCAGGTTTGTTTTGCTGGAGCTGGTTTTGCTCCGAGTCTGTTGCTGCGTGCTGGTCCAGTCATTGCACAAGCTTCAAGATAAACTCTTTGCAAACCATGATGAAAATGGGAAGATGAAGGGAAATGGCAGATAAATGGAGCTCCTCCTGCATTTTCCACCCAGCCCAGCTCCATCCCTGCTCGCCCTCTCTCCTCGCCTGCTCCCAGCCAGTCCCTGGCACAGCTCCACGGGCACAGCCTTCACCTTGCCTCCCACAGCTGGTTTCTCTCCTTTGCTGGAATATCTCTCTCTTTCCTGTTTTTTCAGGTGATTTGGGGTGAGATGGAGCAGAAACTTTCCTGTCCTTATCCCTCCAGACCTGCCCTTCCCATGGCAGGCTGATGCCCGTCAGCATCCCAGGCTCTTCCCCATCCGTTCAGACCCGGTTCAGCGAGGGGTGAAGCAGTTCAGACACTCTCCAACCAAGTAGCTCTGCTCAGCAGCAACCTGGATCCAATTATTCCCCCAGACGGGTGTAAGTGAACAGCAGCCCCCAGCCTGGGAGGGTTTAACCCCTTCGAGCAGGGAGAGCAGGGGAGGACGGGGCTGTCTGGGGGCTGCACCCCAGCTCTCCATCCCCAGCTGGGCTGGAGATGTGAAAGGCAAAGCTGGGGCTGGGCTAAAACACAGGATTTCTGGACCTTTGCATGGACAATCTAGGAGCACAGAGCCCCCCATGGCCTCTCGGTCACCTCCTGGGCCCATCTGACTCCAGGTAGCTCCCGGGGGCCGGGGGAGGAAGGAGAGAGGGCAAACAAGGCACATTTGCAGGATTTGGGAGCCGGCACTGCAGGCAGCAGGTGGGGATGGACCTCATCCCTCCACCTCCATCCTCATCCCTCCATCTCTTCAGTCCTGGGGTCCCCCTGCAAGCCCACCGTGCTCCCCAAAGCCCAGGGACCACCTGGAGCCTTCCTCGCCTCCCGGAGGATGGGGGACACCTGGCAGCCCCCTGCCACGCTCCCGTATGGCGAGGAGCCGGAGCAGCCTCCTCCCTGCATCCCGCCAGCCGGCGGCCAGCGCAGCCCGAGATCCAGGGGTTAAATCCCCAGGCTGGTGAGTCAGAAAATCTTTGATGCAGCCAGAAGGAGCTGAGTAATTTGTGTATCTGCAGAGGTCACATTGCCTCCTCTCTTTTCATGTCTGTTACTCATGCTGCTCCTGCCCACTCTCCCTCCGCAGCCTGGACTCTCCTCTTCTCCCTCTTCAACTCACCGGCTCTTTTTTACTACCCTTGCTATTAATTATTGGTATTAGAGGAGTCCCTGGCAGCAGCTGCCCATCCCGCTTGGTGCCAGAGCCTTCGCAGCCAGCGCTCACCCCACTCCTTTCATCTCCCCAGCTCCTCCCGGGATATCCATCGCTCTCTGCAGTTGCAGCTCAGGCCCGAACAGCAGCATTTCTGTAGGAGAAACCCTGCTGCCAGCTCTGGATCTTATTTTCCATAAAGTCATTTAACCCCTGAGCTCTGAGCCTTGCACAGCAGAGCAGCACAGCCTCTCACATCCCTGGTTTCCAGCCTGTTGCCTTGGCTGGGCTTTGGGGCACACACCTGGGGCTCTCCTGCACTCCCACCAGCCAGGTGACAACTGCAGCAATTAATCACTGCAAAAATCAGCGCCGAGATACCGTTAACAAGGCGCATCCTAAAGCACAGCATCCCCCAAGTACCAGTTTCAATAATCCCAGGTTGCTACAAAGCACTGGGGCAGACAGCAAGACTTCCCTGCATTTAATCAAATCACTTCATTAGGTTGGTTAATAAGTAAGGGAGCTCTGGGAACACCGGGGTTTTGCTGCTCTCAAACAGCGTTTGGAGCAGGAATTTATGGCAGCGCTATTAAAGCCCCATCAATCTGCCTCTAATCTTCCCGCATCCTCCACACCGGATAAAGCATCCCCACTCCCACTGCCCTGGGTGACATTTGGGTCACCCCATGCCAGGGGATGCTTCCCCCGGATGGAAAAGGTCCAGGCACATCCTTTAACCATCCCCACCACCGGCATCCACCCAGCTCTCACAGACCAAGGGCTGGGACAGGAGCCTGGGGATGGCACCCTGCAGCCCAAGGCAGCGTTTCCAGCCGGGGGATTGCAATCCCAGCTGGTCCCGGGGGATAAAGTGGCTGTGAGAGCACAAGGCTGTGGCCAGAGACCCAGGTCAGCCCCACGGGCTCCTGCCAGCCCCCACTTATGGGTCTTATGGAGAGCTCGGTGCTTGCTAAGCCCCAGAGATGCCAAAAACCTGGCTGGCTGCTCAGGCAGGAGCTGAGCTGTTTGGGCAATCTGGCCAGCAGGGATTAAAGCCAACAGAGCCCCTCCAGCCCCTTCCTAAAAGGGAGGGATGCCTGAGCAGACACCTCCCGAATGCCTTTCCCAGACCCACTGCCCCAAGAGCTCCCAGCATCCGCGACGAGCTGCTGCCCTGTCCCAGTCCCCTCCAGATGGATTTGCTGTGCTTTTTCCGAACTGGGCCTTTGTGTTTCCTGCAGATTTTTCTAACCTCTCTGTCCTCTCTGGTATTTGTAAATCCTCCCAGTTCTGCATCCTCAGAGGATTTTGTGCATGTGTTATTTCCTCCCTCATCCCGAGCTCTCCCGAAGCCCAGTAAACACAGCCCGTCCCCACGGACCGCCACTGGACCTGCGCTTCCCATCTTCTCTGCCTTGCAGAGTCCTGAAAGTCCTCAGATGAGGACACAAACATTTCCACAGCAAATACAAGTCCACAAAACCCAAACATCTTCCAGCCATGGTTAAAAACCTCTGTGCGAGACACCAAACCCCACCTGATGCTGTTCACCGCAGGCTGAGCATCCTCAGCTCCCCGCAGAGCACCAGGACGGCGTTGAAAGCGTGACCTTTGCTGGCTCCTCTCCCAGTACCTCTACAGCTCCCCCAGGCTTGAAAACTGGCTGGAATCACTGGCTGAAAGTACAAACTTTCATTCCTCCATCCAAAAGGGACTGAGCAGCTCGGGACATTTAATAACTCCCCGGCTAATGCAATCGCTGGCACTCAGTAATTACAGCTGCTGCTCCCCCCACACCTGGGATGTTGCTCGGAGGTGGGGTGTTTGCAGGCAATACCAGCTCTGGGTATCACTGTGCCTTTCCTTTGGTGTGCCAGACCTCAGCCTGACATGCCAACAGCTCACATCACTTTTCCCAGCCCCCTGCTACCCTTCCTGTCCCCTTCCCCTCTCCCAGCATCACACCCAGCAAAGCCCCATCCCCAGGAGGAGTTTGTTCCTGGGGCTCTGAGACTCCAAAGGAAACCTTGGGAAGCTGTCAAAGCAATGCACCCCAGCCTCATCTCATTGCTTCCTTTCTTTTTTTTTCCTTCTTTCTCAAGGAACAGTCCCTGCTGTGGCCGGCTCAGCCTGCAGGCTGTCCCCAAGGAGCTGGGCACAGTCAGGATCTGGCCAGTGGTGCGCCCTGCATGCACCGTGGCTGGCGAGCTGCTGCCCCAGAGCCCTGCCAGGCCTTCCACCCCGGCAAGCACCAACATTGCAGAATAAATACATAGCTCAGGGCTGGAAAATAAACGTCTTTCTGTTTCAATCTGCCTGGGGAGTTGGGCTCTGATACTTTTCATATTGCATATTTATTTTGATTGAAGCAGAAGTGGACAGAAGGCTGAGCCGAGCTGCCAGCGCTGTAAAATCAGCTGTCAGGAGCCTTCCCATGAGCTGCCATCCTCCGGCCGTGCCCACCACCATGTTTGCCATGGAGGGACAGGCTGGAGCAGAGCCAGAGCAGAGCACCGGCAGCTCCAGAGGGCAGAGCAGCTGCCCTGGGGGGGGATCACCCCCCCAACCCCTTCCTGCACCATCCGCCAAGGCTGCCTTCTGCTGGCAAGGGTGGGTGCTAAACTGCAGCATGGCCAAAAAAAAGATTAACCCCAAAATGGGGCAAATCTGCAGCCCTGGGGGTCTCTGTAGGAGCTGAGCTGCAGGGGATGCAGGGACGGGCAGGGCAGGCAGGGCTCCCCGCTGCAGGCAGCACCCTGGGGCGGTCGGTTCGGGGCAGGAGGCTGGGCTGTGCTCCAGCACCAGGCAGCTCAGCTCTGTCCTGGCAAGAGTCAACTTATTGCAACAGGTCAACTGTATGAAGCATTCACCCCTCACCCAGAGATCCCTCCTGCGGGTGACACAGCTCATGGGACCCGTCAGAGCCATCGGAAACAAGCGCTGAGGACCCCCCAACTCAGCGCACCCATGGAGCCAGTCCCCCAGCAGCGTCCCAGGCTGCAGACAACCCGCCCAGGTCTGGTCCAGCGCTGCCGGCCGGGATAAACACCCGGTTCCCCGGACACCCGCCCGGGACGGCTCCTCTCCAGGCTCCCTCCCGGAGCCAGCGCTGCCCCACGCCGCCTCTCGGCATGACGAGCAGCGTGTGTCATGGCTCCAATTAAAAAAGCTGGAAAGCTCCAGGGAGCCGCAGCTCTGCTTTCCCAAATGTCAGGTGGAGGTGGAGCGGCAGAGGAAGTGTTTTCATCTCGAAGGCATCTGCGCTGCTGCTTCCTTCCAGCTGATGCAGATGCTCTGGTAGCTGCTCCTGTCCCTCCTGCGAGCGGTGGGTTGCAGATGTTGGGGGACCAAGCGGGCTCCAGGCCTTTTGCTGCTGCTCCCAGCATCTTCCCAACATGGCAAAGGGACCCAATAGCCTGGGAAAGTGGTGCTGGTTCTTCCCTCCTTTAGCCATCACCAAACCTGCCCAAAACAAGGACGGTTCCCAGGAGGGAAGGGGAGCAAGCAGCGCTGGCCCGAAGGATGTCTGCAGCATCCCTTTGCCCCCGGGGAGGGGATTCAGCATCTCTGCCCTGAGCTAACCCCAGGGGCCATGGGGCAGGCAGGGATGGGGAGGGAAGGCGGCTGCATCCCGCGTAGTCTGTTTATTTTTCAGCGCAGACTGGGGCTTTGCTGGAGCTGGAGGAATTCATCTTGCTGAAAGAGCCTTGTTTTTCACGGAGGAAATGAGACAGCGCGCTTTTAATAGGAAATAAAAACACATAAAATAAAGAGAAACTGAGACACAGGCCTGGAAAAAAGTGCAGCC
>NW_010097877.1:0-37615 GCF_000699245.1 Pterocles gutturalis | reverse complement strand
AGCCTGTCTAGGTCTCGCTGAATGGCACCCAAAAGGTGTAACTGAAGATCTTGGCTGGAGTTTCAAAGCTCATGCAATGCGGGTTAGCTGTCACCTTCTCACAAAAAAAAAGCCTACAAAGATGGGAATGTCTGAGAAGCTGCTAAAATACAAGGTATGATAGTGGAATGACTGCTCCTTTCACTTCCCTGCCATTGTTGGACCATCGTCTCCAAAGCTGTAAGGTGGTTTTGCCCTTCAGCTGCTACAAGAAGGAGGAAAATAAATATTTTTACATATCTTTTATCTGGACCATGGTGTGGGTTAAGCCACTCTGGGGTTTTGTGGTGGATTTTTTTCAGGGTTCCTTTTTTGTTTTAACAGATTTAGTGGATTAAAATACAAATTAATCTATAACATCTTACTTTATGTAGCTGTGTCCTAGACACATCCAGGAGTTTCTGCTTACAACTGAAAGAAGGTTGGAACTTTTGAAAGTATTTGTCCTTTGCTTCCAAGTGGGAGTGGAAGAGTGGGCTGGATATTTTTCTGCCTTGCATGTGGGCACAATAGTATTTGTTTTCTTCCTGAATGTCACTTTTCAGTAGCGTGTGATGCAAAGAGTCTAGTTCCTCTCATAGGTTCTGTCTGTAAAGTTGGTGATCAGTGATAGTAACCGTAGATATGCAAGTCTGACCTGGGTGTGTGAAGAGACACGGACATGAAAATCCTGGTTTTGTCACGTTGCTTCTCTGAGTACGGAGCTGCACTTTTACACTGTCAGCGTTCTCACAGATGTAATGGCGTAGATTTGGTAGGGACCTGCAGCAAGAAGCACTGATGCTGTGCAGCAAACATGCCGGGGGGGGGTTGTACCATGCATACAGAAATTCTGTAGAAGCTATGAGATTGCACTGAGTTAATGATTCTGTGAGATAAAGGGTTAACAGCTGACCGGTGAGCATGGACTCTGCATCAGACAATAGAGGACAGAGCTGAAATATTCAGCAAGCTTGTTTTTAATTGAAATATAAACAGAGCTGCTTTGCTGGGAAGTGCCTTCCAGATATACTTGTTTCTAGCCTGGGATGAGTAGTACAAAGTTCGCATTCTTCCTGCAGATTTAATGCCTGGCTGCCAGTGGCTTTCCACTCTCCGTTTAGTATTTTACACGTGTGAAAACTGAGTATGTAAAGAAATGCTGCACCGATGAGTGTGACAGTGGTACTAGCAATATGGAAGAATCAAGTTTTGGTCCATCTCTTCAAGCAAGTGCTGTTACTGGTGGATGAAGGAGAGGACTTTGCTGTGTAAATGCTCTAAGTTTGTGCACATAGCTGAGATCACATTAGAGTGGGAGAAGATTTTCATAGAATCATGAAGGTTGGAAAAGACCTCAAGGATCATCAAGTCCAACTGTCAACCCAACACCACCCGACCCACTAACCCATGTCCCCAAGAACCCCATCTACACATTTCTTGAACCCCTCCAGGGATGGTGACTCCACCACTTCCCTGGGCAGCCTGTTCCAATGCCTCATCACTCTTGCAGTGAAGACATTTTTTCTAACATCCAGCCTAAACCTCCCCTGGTGCAACTTCAGGCCATTTGCTCTTGTCCTATCACTATTTCAGGAGTTCCACTCCCCTTCCTGCCCCCAGGTTCTTGGTAACTGGAGTCCAGTGACTCCCCTGTATAGTCTGGTATCAGGGGAACAGACATAGAGGCACGGAAACAAGCAAGCACATGGAGCTAAGCTTCTGATCATATTTCCCATGCCTGCAGGGAAAGCATTAACCTCTCCCATACCAGCAGCAGAGTCACCTCAACCTGCATTATGCTTGTGAAGCATCTGCAGGTTCATGTGCAGAGATGGGACGTCTGTTGCACTTAATGATATTTTGTCTTACAGATGCTGTTCTCAGTAGATCCATCTGCTTTTAGCCTAGTGAAAGTTATGTTTCTGGGGAGGCTCTAGTAGTCTTCAGATGTCCAACATTAGTTTGACCAACACACCTTCAACTAATCAGCTTTTTCTCAGATGACAGTCAAGGCAAAGTTGTATGACTTTATTATATATTGAAGTCATCACTCAAGGCTTAACATCACTCTTAATAATACTTGGGTAAACAGTCAATGTTTGTAATACTTGTGTAAACAAGCACTTGGAAGATGGCCTAAATCATGAGTTTATGCAGCCAGCTTTGTCTGTCTGTGCTTGCACCAGTAGGAGAATGACTGTAATACATCTGATCTGTTAGATAGATACAGATTCAGATTTCTCTAGCTCTTCCACACCACACACATTTCTGCAGTGTTTCCTTAAAGTTCACTTTTATGGCTGGAGTAGATGTAGTTAAAGTCATGGTGTGATGGGTTTACCCTTGGCCCAAATCCACAAAACCGCTCTCTCTCTCACTGTGGGGCCAAACCACACGCCCACTCATGCAAAAACCCCCCCCAGCTGAGGGCAGGGGAGAGAATTAAAGGGGAAAAGGGAAAAAAGGACTCGTGGGTTGAGATAAGAACAATTTAGTAACTAAACTACAATAATACTGAAAATAATCCTATATACAAATATACAAATGAGTGATACACAGTGACACTGCCCCCCCACCCGATGACCAAGGCTCAGCCTGTTCCCGGCTAACGATCCCGGAGCACGGAGAGTCCCGAAACCACACTCACGGAACGGAGAGAACAGTCCGAGCATCCCAGACCCAGAGCTGACCGGGGTGGGGGGGAAAGGCCTTGGGAAAGCGACCACCTGGAGCGAGATGACCCGGAGCAAAAGAGATCCGGAACCAAAAGGGCCGATCTTCCGGAGGGTCCTCACCTCTATACTGGGCATGATG
Source organism: Pterocles gutturalis (assembly GCF_000699245.1). Lineage (NCBI taxonomy): Eukaryota > Metazoa > Chordata > Aves > Pterocliformes > Pteroclidae > Pterocles > Pterocles gutturalis. Next base: position 34,780 of record NW_010097877.1, on the reverse strand, counting down.
GGTATGGTATAGGATAGATTATTGTCCACTCTGGGTCTCAGTCCCGACCCTAAGATCAAATCCTGGGCTAGTCACTGCGGCTGTGCTCCCTCCCAGCTTCTCCTGTTTGCAGACAGCCAGAGAAGCTGAAAGACCTTGGCAGCCGCATAAACATCACTTTTTATCAGCTTTCTTCTGAGCACAAATCCCAAACACAGCCTCTCGCTCGCTACTGTGAAGAAAGTGAACTCTGTCTCAGCTGAACACAGGACATGGGTATAGTTAAAAGACAGTGTTGCAGTTCTCTAGTGTTTCCCGCATCCAATTAAATGTTTGCTCTGTACAGTATGTGTGCTATGTGAGGAATTCAAATAGTTTTCAGTCAGGGCACTGATTTGCAGATTTCTTATCTCAGGCATTTCTTTTAAGGACCTTGCACCCTCCTCATTCAAATAATACCAGAGCCAGGCTCTCATGAATTGAAGGGAAAAGATTTATTTAGAGTTGTTTCAGTGACGCTCACAGAAAGAGTGACAACCTTCCTCCTTTTTACATTAGAAAAATTTCCTTATGGAAAAGATGCATTTGCATTGTCTGAACTCTTTGTAGGACTGGAATTGTTCTGTAACTTTCTTGTGTATTTTTTTTTCCCTCAATCTTTTGAAGTGTATCTACTCAAGAGACAGTAATTAGAGATTGTTTCGTCTGTGATATCCTACTGGGTTCCAGTCCTGCAAGCGTTGAGGTCAATGGAATTATTCATGTGTATGAAGCTATTCAGATCCGCAAGCATTTGCAATATCTTAGTCCATGGTATTTTCTGTGGTAGAAAATAGTGCCATTGAACCTGGGCTTATAGGAATAGGTGTTGGATTGCTTTAGACTATACCAGAATAATTAAATGTAATCCTCAGTAGAGCTTGATTGGTTATTAAAATGTGCCTGTAAAGAAACAGGACCTGTAAACTGTTCCTGTGAAAAGCTCTTCATTAATAGCACACACATAATTCCTCATCCAAATGCATCCTTTTTAAGTATATTCTGTAGAGTTTAGTATAATCAAGTTGGACATAGTTCAGACTTGAATCAATTTAGAAACTGATTAGCCCATGCTGTTTGCAAGCTATTAGGAAAAACAAGTTTATAGCTGCTTTAGTGTTTTGTCTCTGTGGTATTAACAAAGTCACATCTGAAATCTGTAGCTGTACTCGTAACTAAACCCCACGCTGCTCCGTGCTGCTCAACTGCCTTTCAACCCCAGTTCTGTCCTTTCCTCCTTATGTGAGCTGAAGAGTGAAAGAAGACTGGCTCCCTCATCTTCATTCCGTCCCATCAGTGACAGCAAACCCTGAGCCTTCTCTTCTCCAGGCTGAGCGGTACCAGCTCTCTCAGCCCCTGCTCCTATGAATGATGCTCCAGTTCCAGGGATGCGCCAGGCATCTTTGTGGCCTTGTGCTGGACTTACTCAAGCCAGTCCATGTCTGTCTTGTGCTGGGGAGCCCAGAAGAGGGCACAGAGCTCCATATGTGGCCTCATGAGTGCTAAGCAGAGAGGAAGGATCCACCTCCCTTGACCTGCTGGCAACAACTCTTTCTGATGCAGCCCAAGGTACTGTTGGGCAGCTTTGCCATGAGGTTGCATTCCTGGCTCATGGTCAGCTTGCTGTCCACCGGGACCCCCGGGTCCTTCTCTGCAGCGCTGTCTTCCAGCCAGTCGGCCACCAGCGTGTGCTGGTCCCTGGGCTTATTTCCTCCCAGGTGCATTTCCCCTTGCTGAAGTTCTTGAGATTTTTCTTGACCCATTTCTCCCACTTCTAAATGGCAGCACAACCATCCAGTTTATCAGTCACTCCTCAGAGTTTTCTATTGCCTGCAAACTTACTGATGAAACTTTATTCCATCATCCAGGTTGTTGACGAAGGTGTTGAGCAGTATTGGCCCCACTATCACCCCCTGGAGTGTAATGCTAGTGACTTATTCCCTAGTGGGTTTGGTGCAGCTGATCACAAGCCTCTGGGCCCAGCCATTCAGACAGGTTTCAGTCCACCTCACTGTCCACTTATCTAACCTGTGCGTTGTCAGCTGGTTTATGAGGATGCTATAAGGAGACTGTGATAAAAACCTTACTAGAGTCAGGATAAGCAACATCCCCTGGTCTTCCCTTAGCCACTAGGCTCGTCAGTTCACTGAAGAAGGCTATCAGGGTGGATAAGCAGGATTTCCCCTTTATAGATCCATACTGACAACTCTCAGTCATCTTCTTTTCCTTCATGAGTTTGGAAATGGTTTCCAGAGGTAGTTGCTCCATCACCTTCCCAAAGACTGAGATTAAGGCTAGCCAAGCCTGCAGTTCCCCGGATCATCCTTCATGTACTTCTTGAAGACAGGAGTGATGCTTGCTCCCTTCCAGTCTTCAGGAATCTCTCCCCATCGTTGTGACCTTTTAAAGCTTATTGCAAGTGGCCTTCCAGTGGTATCAGCCAGCTTCCTCAGTTCTTGTGGTTGCAACCTGTCCGGCCCCACTGGACTTGCATATGTCCACTTTGTTTGTGTGCTCCTTTGCTGGGTCCTCCTCAACTGAGGGTAAGTCTTCCTTGATCTAGATTTTTCCTGTGTTCTCAGGGGCTTGAGGTTCCCAAAGGCCTGTCTTACTGATAAAGACTGAAGCGAAGAATGAATACTCCAGTTTTCCATCAGTTTGGTGTTTAAGTGCACACTGATGGTGTGTATAGTCACAGAGAACACTTGGCTAGATGTATCTGATTAACACTGTGGAATGTAAACCAACTTGGAACAGATGGGTTGTCTCGCCCCACTCCAGTGGACGGTTGAGAGAGGTTTTTTGTGATTCCCCAATGTCTTGGGTCAGGGCCACCACCACTGGGTTGAGTCCGTCCATCCCCACCCCTGCCTGCCTTCCCTCTCCTGGTAAGATGGGGAAGGATAAGAAAAGTGGAACCTCGTGAGTTGAGATAACGACAGATTTTTAATAACACAACATGAGGAGGAAAAAAAAGGAGAATATAATAATAAGATATAGAATACAATGAAAACACGGATCCAATGGAAACCTCACCACCAAGAGCTTCACAAAAAGAGAGCCCCTCTCCCGGCTAACTCCCCCTTATATCTCGGGCATGATGTCAGCATGGTATCAAATATCCCTTTGGCCAGCTGCTGGGAAGATTTAACCCGATCCCAGCTGGACCCAGGACACCCGAAAAGGAGCACTGGCTAGGTGGAGTCAGACAATGACTCGAGGAATGATACAACACGATTTTATTGACTTCAGCAACTGCAAAAATATTACAAATCAACTCCTCCGAGGCAAGCACCAAGTCACACTCATCAGTTATCACCAAACATCACTCATCTATTAAGCAAGCACCAAATAACGCTCCGTCGTTATTTGAGACAAACATCAGACAGAAGGCAGAGTAGGAAAGAGTTGAAAAGTAAGAAAGAGGGGCAGAAAGTCAGAGAGACAGACACACAAACACAGAAAATATCACCAACCCCTTGTTCCAGCACGTGTCTTCTCTTCAGGCAGAAGTCTTAATTTCAAGCAGAAACTCCTTGCATGGGGTGGTGACAGGGCAACAGGGAGTAAAGTTCGGGCTTCACCTTTTATACAGTTGGTTGAGGGTGGGGGTGCCCAGCATCCAGGTCACCTTCTGGGTTGACCTTTGGGGGTGCAACAGCCTCGCATCCAAGTTGCCTTGGGGAGGTGGAGGGGGGGGCAGCTGGTTCTCCACCAGGGAGACGACTCCAGCCCCTGGCACCCATGCCCACCTCAACAGTGTGTCTGTCACTCAGAACATGAACAACTCGCTAATGTTCATTCACAAAAGAACTTTGCTTCCAACATGCTCTGCCTGGGCTGTTCCGAGACACGGTGGCTCTGCCCAAGCACTCCTGGTGGAGTCTCTTCTTTAGAAAATGCTCTGCCCATTGTTTGAGACAGAAACATGGATAAACAACATCATCTGGAAGGGGATGGGTAGGGGTCCAGGCCGTGACACGGGTCTGTTCTCATCTTTAATGACAGATAATGTGTGTGCCCTGGAGAGCTGATCAAACAGTTTGAGTGGCCCAATTCAGTGACCTTTATTCCCTCTGCTGTTTGTCCCACTGGATGTTTTGTTGTGAAATAGAATGTCACTGTTCAAGCAAACAAAACCTGTTCTTCATAGGCCTGTTAAGAGAAAAACATATTGTTCTAGAAACACTTCTTTCAGTACAAGGTCCATAAAAATGTTTGGTTTTTTTGACTTTGCCTCTTCGTTTGTTTCCTTTGCTGCAGAATCTCGAAGTTACATGAAAGCCATTAACCACTCTATGGTGATGTCTGACAGCACTGTGGGCACTAACCGTGCTTTGCTGAGGGCCAACATGCAGGCGGATACCTCCTTTCAGCGCTGTTTTGCATCTTCGTGTACTGTTTCAAATAACAGCCCTATCCGAGGGGGAGAAAGGTAGGAAAAGATTCTCCTACGTTATTGTTCAATTTCCATAAACTATAGTTTCTAGCCCAGATGTTATGCTTGCATCTTCATTGCAGAGCATTTGTCCAAGGGCTTCGAGTTTGGTTGTAACATTTAATGATGATGTTGTCCGCTAGCTGGAATTTACCACGTATGCAGACGTTATTTATGTCAGGGACACAATTAGCTTTGAAGATAAAATAGGAATACAAAAATAAACAGGAATTTATAGCTCAATTACTTTATTATGTGCTAGTACAAGCTCATACATATTTTTCTCTGTGCTTAACCAGCCTCTCTAATGCTTGACTGAAAATCATTTTGTGAAATTTCACATTGGAATAAGTTGTATTTGAGAGAGAAAGAGCAATGTTCTCACTGCTGTACACGCGTTTCTAGTCAGTACAATATCAGAGGATTTGGATTTGGTAGTGAATGGTTGACTCTCTTTCAGCTGCTCAGGAGGCTGAAAGATTTCATATTTGTATTGTGGGAGCCATGTAGAGCTCTGGACCAGAGCTTGAAGAGTACAAATTAAATTGTCCTTGTTCCAAGGAACTTAACAGCATAAGATGTAAAATAGTGGGAAACATGGTGTCCCAGGTTACTGGTAGAAGGTTCAGAAGACCATGACAATGAATGGTCAGTCATTATCTGTGCCCTATATTTGCTTAATAGATGAGGGTTTTTATTACAGGTGATTAGATTTCCTTCTCTGTCCCTCTGCAACAACATTCCTATGTGGCTAATTATCCTATTCTTGTCCTTGGATAATTGGCTTCCTTTTCACAGTAAGTATTGGGAATTCTGTTGGTTGGGGTGTCAGACTCTCAGTGAGCACTTCTAGTATGTTGATACCTATTTATCTTTTGTTTCTCTTCCCATCTAATTGATTTCAATTTCAATCAGTACTTGGACTGTGAAACAATTTTCTGAATGTGAATCATAAGACTAAACAAAGTATGTCAGTATTTTCTGAGGAGGAAGGAATGTAACATTTCATTTATAAGTGGATATGAATTAAAAGCTTACCAGGCAGCGCGGTCATTATCGACTTTACATTCCTACTTCAAACTTTATCTAGAAAATTTTGTTCCCTTCTTATTAAATATTTTGCTGTATTTTTTCATTCCATCTAGCAGATAGCTACAGCTGTGGAGTTTTTTTCCTTGCAATGATGTCATCTTCCATTTGCTTTCTTTCCATTTCTTTATGACCCTTCTACTTTGATCTGTTCAAATGTATCCATTTCCACAGTTCCCTTTTAATTAAAAATACTTTTTTTAAATATGTATCTTATGTCAGCTCTTTTCCTTTTGCATCTCACTACGAGTTTGTTCTCTCTGCATTTGATATTGCTGGTAATGTTTTCCAGCTATGGTCCAAGGCGTTTCATTTTTAGAAGCAAAGAGACAATTAAACTATCAGATGGTTTAGTCAGAAGCTTGGTTTGTCTTGTTTAGAATGAGATTTGTTATTCTTCACTTGAGCAGGTAGAATTGCTACCCAGTAGAAAAATCTAATGTTTACTGTTGAAATATTTAATTCTATCAATCAAAATTATTATATAACAAAATAAATTAACCACTGGACCTGCCTCCCTTCCTTTTTTTAATTTAAAGTGCATTAAAAGGGACCTGGTCTAAGAGTTGGGTCTTGTGGACTGTATTCTTATCATAGTGAATGAGGTGATTCAGTGCTTTCAGTGATCACAGAATCATAGAATCATGAAGGTTGGAAAAGACCTCAAGGATCATCAAGTCCAACCGTCAACCCAGCACCACCTAACTCATTAAATCATGTCCCCAAGCACCACATCTACACGTTTCTTGAACCCCTCCAGGGATGGTGACTCCACCACTGCCCTGGGCAGCCTGTTCCAATGCCGGAGCACTCTTGCAGTGAAGACATTTTTTCTAATATCCAGCCTGGATCGCTACAGTATGGGTTGTAGAGTGACATTTTAAGGGAATTATTTGTATATTGTTTTCTTTTTGTGTTCAATTTTTGGTGGTTTTTTTTGACAGCTCTTCTGGAACAGAACATCCTTGGCTTGAAAGCAGCAGCGCTAAAGCTTCCCCATCGCTCCAGCTTTCAATGGGAAACCACAGGCCACCGGGAGGTTACCTTGTGCCTTCTGAATTTTCAAATGCCATGCAAGATGTCTCTCTCTTGTCTCATTTCCAAACTCCAGGACTGCAAGTTGTCACTCTGAGCAGCCTGGAGAATTCACCAGCAGAGCAAGAACCTGCTGTCAGCAGCAGTACCCGAGCTTACCTGAGCTACGGCGGGGGCAACGTGGGCAGTACCCCCCCACAAGAGGAGAAACAAGCTACTTTCATAGCCAATACTAGGATCTCTCCTAAAACCATGAGCTCATCTGTGGCAAGTGCCGAGGACAATGGCTTTTTGACACAAAACTTTCTTACAGTGGCCTCTGGACACAGTAACCAGAACAGTGCGGTTTTTTTTTTATGGAGGGAACCTCCATGCTCAGCCACCTCTCCCAGAGAAAAAGAGGTCTTCTGAAGGAGACCATTCCTTTGCCTCTGTGTCACCTTCTTCAAGTGGCTTCTCTAGCCCTCACAGTGGAAGCACAATCAGTATCCCCTTCCCAAATGTCCTCCCAGATTTCTCAAAAATGTTAAGCACTTCCCCAGTGCCAGGTAGGTTCTGCGTCAGAGAAGTGCAAAATACATTTGACTTTATATAAGTTTATAAAAAATATTTAGGGGATTTTAAAAGTGGGGGTTAAAAAAAAAAAAAAACAACCAGTGTAATGAAAATGGCACAGAGGACTTGAATGTTTGCAGTAAGTGGCACAAGTTCACTCAGATGGGTTGTATTATTCAGAGAACAAGGCTGCAGAATTCTTTCTACATGTCAGGCAAGGGCAGCCTAGCTTTTGAACTGCCAAAGCACAAGCGAGCAGTACGGAGCTCAACTTGGTTTGATAAGGGCTGGCTTCTCTCTGCACCTTTCTAAACTTGTGTCAAGAATAGTTAAAAATGTAGATGTGCATTCACTGGTCCCCATTGAGAAGCTTTGTATGTACATTTATAAATGGAAGAGGTTTTCGTATTTTACGGGTTTTGCAAAATGAAACTTGAATACTTTGAGAATCTTACTGTACGGCATTATATTTGCTGGTTCTAAAACAGTTCAGAGTTTCTCTAGATTGTCCTTCTAGTCATGAGGTTTTGCAATAATTAAGGTGATTGAAGGTTGGAAAGAAAAGTAAAAAATGCTTTTGTATTTTAAAAATTTCTTTACCTTTTTTTCCCTTTTATTTCACAGAAAACACAACTGATAAACAGGTGACCGTAAAATTTGTCCAGGACACATCGAAGTTCTGGTATAAGCCAGATATTTCAAGAGAACAAGGTATATCAACTGGTATATATTCTGGCGTATCCATTCACAGAAAAGCTAGTTAGTGAATTCTCCTTAAATTTTTTTTGTTACATATCAGATTTCTAAAAAAAAAATACAAAAAGAAATTGAAAACCTAGAAGTGCCACAGACAGCCTCACTTAATTTGTTTTGTCGAAGGCTGAATTTCAGAGCGGAGGGCAGTTGAGTAGTCCTCAGAAACTATTCAGTGTCTCAGACAAATTACTAGCCTAACTGAGCTAACCACAAAGTAATTTCAATCTGCCAGTGGTAGCTGCTGCAAATATACTTTAGCTGCCGATTCTGAAATGGCAGATGTGCGTGATGCAATGGCAAACAACTGTCTGCTCTCAGAAGCCTTCTGAGTACAGGTGTGCTGCTCTGGCACAGTCTTAGCCATACAAGTAATAGACTGAGAGGTGCTAAGTATTAGAGAATAATTCTTTATCTAGAGGTCATCATAAAATCATCCTCGTCCACCAGTCATTCTGTAGCCTGAATTTCATTGTCAACTGCAAGTGACACACGTTATTTCTTAAAAGTCACAAAGTAACACTCACATGGAACAACATCTTTATGATGTGCAATACAAACACAGTACATCTATATGTAGGTGTGTTATCTGATGAGATGGAGAAAGCTTTTACTATGTATGTGAACATGTATATGTATGAACCTATACCTTGTCCCTGCAACAATGTGTAAATAAAGCATGCTGGGTGCTTTGCAAATGCAGTTGGTCTGATGGTCCTTGTGTCCATATTGTAATATTCATCTCTACTGAATTTTATTTAATGAGTTACGGCAGGATTTTAAACTGGGATTCTTAAAATCTGGTTGGCAAAAAAGAAAAATGACAAATTAGTTCTGCATTGGGAAAGAAGTTCACGCTAAGCCAAAATAGCCTTCAGCTATTGGCAGACGATGAATTGCTGTGTCTGTCTAGTTCATAGCTTCTCAAATAGTGAGGATGCCTCTTGTAGCGTAGTGGGAAATACAGGCCCAGGGGAATAAAGATCATAGGAAACAGATCGTTAATTCATCTTTGGATGATGTTTTACTGGTCCGTTTGCTCCAGTCCTCTTCCCCTTGTCTACTCCCCACCCGCAATGAGAATTGAGTCTGTAAATGTGCAAAAAAAAAAAATTCCTGACTTCATGCAAGTCCAGAGAGGGGAGCGGATCATAAAGGAAGTTTAAACCTAGCTGCTTGAACAAATGAAAGAAAAATCTTTCCAACGTTTTAGTAGAACTCTTTTTACCCTACCAAGTAAAATTCCTTTTAAAAAGTTTTTTAAGATACGGGTTGCTGAGGAGGGGGAAGCACTTGTTCTTTTTTCCTCTGCTTAATGGCCTGCTCCTTTGAGAAATTCTTACTGCCCCCCTGCGGGTTTAGAAGTGGTACGCAAGTACTGCTGTATTGCAGGGTTTTGTATATTTATCCTCTTCCTCTCAACACTATTGTGTAAATAGTTGTTTTCTTCACTAGTGAAATATTTCAATGTTTGGACGGTTAAAGAGGAAATACTCCTTACATCCCTTCCCAAAACTAGTAAGGGAGCAAGGCTGCTTTGCAGGGCCAGAAACTTGGTGGTGGATGAAAATGAATCTGCTCCGCCTGTTGGAAGCTGCGTAGGAAAGAAGAACAGTGCTGTCATCGCAGAGAGCTGTGCTCTTTCTGTCATCTTCTAACAAGTTGACAAAATGTAGGCAGGAAGCAACTTGCTCTTGGACTGGTTGTAGGAATCCCGGTGGGACCTGCACGTCCTTCTCAGTTTAAAAACCTGTAGGGATCTGTACTTCAGGTTTCTTGTGAAATAAGTGTGTGAGATTTGCACAAGATATTTCTGCTTGGATCCCCCAAATATGCTTGATTACATTCTGTTCTACAGCAATGGAGATGGAGAAAAGGATCTATCTTCCTTTAGTCTCCTATTCGTTATAGATTTGCACTTTATTTTTTGGATGTGTGTGTGTGTGCATTGTTCTGGAACTGTTTTTCTTTCTTTTTTCCTGGAATCCCTTGCAGCCATTGCTGTTCTCAAGGACAAGGAACCTGGGTCATTCATTGTTCGAGACAGTCATTCTTTCCGGGGAGCCTATGGGCTAGCAATGAAAGTTGCTACACCACCTCCTTCTGTGTTGCAGTTAAACAAGAAAGGTAGTGTATGCCTTCTGCCTATTATTTAAACAAGAAAATTCTTATTGCTGGGTAATAATCTGGAGGAATCTCGCCTCTTCTGCTAAGTGCAGCTTGAATTACGGGCTCCATTCGGTATCTTGTTCAGTGAGACCAGCTAAGAAGTCTGTTGTACTCTACAGTTCCACTGTAGCTTGGAAGTGGGTGTTCATTGTGACTACGCACATATTGTACCTTATCAGCCTAACAGAAAACCAGCGTCATCTCAGTAATGGGTCTCCCCTAGCAGTCACAAGTCTGCATTTGATCCACATACCACCATGGAAAGCTTTCACTTGGCAGGAAGGTTGAATATTTTTGACCCCCAGAGGTTTTGTTTTGAGACAGTTCTACATTAGATATAAATCAGAGGAGGTTCCTAAGGAAAGATGATAGCTGTTTAAAAGACAGGGTGAAATACATCTCTGCTCAGCTCCAGTGCCTCCATGTATAGCTTGTGCCTGATATAAAGGTAAAATGAGAAGAACGTACGGAAAGCATTAATCAATGCATGGAAACTCAGCAGCCAGTATCTGCAGTGTTCTTGGCTCCATTTGTGCTACTGCAAGGGTAGTGGGTTGGTTTTCCTTGCTGCTGTTTTCCTTTTACAAAGCTTATTATGTTTCATTAGTACGTGCCACCTGGTGAGGTAAGCAACTGAGATCACCAGAAAGCAGTGATTCTGAGTGTCATGGTTATAGAACTGTGGTTTTTGTCTGGTTTTGGTAGTTGGTTGGTTGGCTGCTGGTTTGGTTTTGATTGTAGTTTTTTTCATATTTTTAAGATTTCCTGCTTACTCTGGGGCAAGGTTAGCAGTCCAACCTCTATTCCAATAACATGTTCCAATTTTGTACACTTCATCTGGTATTTTGAGACTATTTCTAATAAAAATTTGTTAAGGTTTGAATGGTTGGATAGCTTTGTCCCATTGCTATGAAATAACCCTTTAATTACTTGGAGAGAGATTCAGTTTGTAGTCCGGTGTGAAATACTGCGAACCAGTCTTTCAAGAAATAATGAAGGTGGTCTTAAGTATATGTGTGCATATGTATCTAGATGTTTAAAAGAATTTTAAATCTCAAGGGAATTTTTAGATGCCTCTTGGACTTTGAATCTCCTCATTACATCCAACTTAACAATTTTGATTTTTCATAGATTCCTGAGAGATAAAAACTATCTTTAAAAATCTAGTGAAACCTGAGTGTTCAATGGAATTGTTTGTTTTCAGAAGCAAAGGCTTAACATAAAACTGCAAATATTTTAAAATGCACTGAGAGACTGGGCATCATTCCCTTCTATAGTTTTAATCTGGAAAAGTTCTGCGAGCAGATCTATCGCTAGACATCTTAGTATTTTATCATCCTTTTACTGCCCTGTCACATTGGATACAAGTTCTTCAAATGGGCAAGTGCGTCAGAATTTGTAATCATTCGTTTTTCCAAATTTCTGTTCCTGTCCGTAGTTGTGACCATGCCTGGACATTTTGTATGCCAGTATATATTTGGATGTCGGTCACTTATGATTATAAAACCTTTTCCACTGGTTGTCTAAAGTAAGTTATTTGTTTGGGGTTTCTTTGCAGAAAGGCCTTTTTACTACAGCTTGTAAACTTGCAGCAGAGCAGATTTCATGTATTCTTTACATGCTGTGTGCATTTGGTGGTAATGTGGAAAACTACTTCACAAAGCCCTGCTCCTCTGTGAGACTGTTGTCTGTTCATTGCTTCTCTTCATGAACTTTCTTTTTCTTTTTTCAACACAGCTGGAGATCTGTCAAATGAACTCGTAAGACATTTTCTGATTGAATGCACTCACAAGGGGGTGCGCTTGAAAGGATGCCCAAATGAACCGTATTTTGGTAAGTACTGTGCATCACTGGAACACAGACATTGGAATCAGTTTGCATTTTGCAGAGCTGTTTTATAGACTTAGATGGAGTACAAATGAGAGAATACTTTGCTCAAGTCCTGATGATTTCTGTAGGAACCCCTTCTAAGGTTATAGGAGCCTTATAGCCTACCTATCTGCTCGCTCCGTGGGGCAGGAGGGGAAAATAAGATGAGAAGGCTCATGGGTCAAGATAAAGACAGAGAGGTTGCTAACCAGTTACTACTGTGGGCAAAGGAGACTGAGCTTGGGGAAAATTAATTTTTTTGACAATGAACACCAATATTCAGGTAGTAACAAACAAAGACAAACATTCAAATAACAGTTTTCCCTCCCCTTTTGCCAAGCTCAGCTTCACTCCTTCCCCCCCCAGACTCCTCAACCCCACCGCAGGCAGTGCAGGAGGGGGTGGGAGGCATATTGTCATCACAGAACAGTTTCTGTCTGCTGCTCCATCCCTCTCTCACTTTTTTCCCTGCTGAGGTGTGGGCTTTCCCCATGGGCTGCCCTCCTTCAGGAAACATCCATCTGCTCCATTGTGAGGTTCTCCACAGGCTGTAGGATGGGGGATGGCAGCTTGGGTGACTGAAGCACCTTCTCCTCCTCCTCCTCCTCTGAACATGGTGTTCCCTCTGCTGTGTCCCACCCCCTGCTGCCAGCCTTGTCACATACACCCAATATACCTGTGAAAGGGTCATCTACTGTAAAATGAACAAGTGTAAAATGACAAATCCTGTTTGCAGTAAAGGTGGGTTGAATTTTGTCAGTGTTTGGCATGAGGCTTATTTCAAATCAGAATTTTTAGCCCAGTCCTACCTTGATCTCGAAGTACCTGTTTCCGGCACCTGTGTAACCCTACTAATCACTTAGTTTGAGCATCTCCTGATCTTTCAGTGTATGCAACCTCAAAACTACTCACAGAGTAGGTAGGCAGGCACTATCACACACTTGTATGGATAAAATAGTATAAATTGGTCTTTGCATTTCTGTAAGACCCTTGCAGAGTTGGGTCATCTTTCCATTTTAAAGAAATTTTTGATCGGCCGTGAAAATGAGGTTGGTTTTGGTTGAACTGGGATCTTTTTCTCAAACATATGGTTATGATGTTCAATGTTTGTTAATAAATGGGAGCAAAGGATGGTTTTTGTGCAAACAGACTGATGAATGTTATGCCTTCGTCTCACTCCTTAGAGTGCAGTCTCACATGCTAATGTCAAGGATGACTAATATTTAATTATTTTAATTAAGTCCAAATGACACAGGTGACTTTGAATAGAAAAGAATTATTTAATAGAGAATGCTACATAGATTGCTGACACATTGAACGAAGGAGGTTTTATCTAGACCATCTTTTATACTTTAATAAGTACAAAATAGAGATGCAGGTAAACAAAGCACTTGACAGTGGGGACTAGGTGGCTAAGAGGCAGAGCTCCTTGCTCTTTCTCTGCGTCATCACATAGCACTGACCCCTTGTGCTCCTATCATCATATGAAGGAGCAGGAGTTAAGAGCCTTGAAAGGAATTTACCAGCTTGCATATGTTATTGTTTTTTGTCATTTTTGTGCTTTCTCCATTTAAAGCAAAGCCATTTAGGTTAGGATTTCAGCACTGTGTTGAAGCAAGGAAGGGGAGCAGATGATTGGGATTAATGAGTTCAAGTACATCCAACTGGGACAGTGCTGGGAAACATGAATGCACTAAAGTTGACTGAAGAAGGTCTTGGCTTAGGTGCCAAGAGGATGTTTTTAAAGGGTGCGGTGGGGGGGCCTGTTGGTCTATAAAGTACTTGAGAGCCAACATAACTCTTAAGCATTCTTGTTGTCCACCAAGTTAACTGTGCATGTACCCTTCTGACCGCAGGGAGTTTGACGGCTCTGGTGTATCAGCATTCCATCACTCCACTGGCATTGCCCTGCAAGCTCCTCATCCCAGACAGAGGTATGCTTGTTAACGTATAACCCAGCCAAGCTCTGCTTCAAAGTGCCAGTGTCTGAAGGCAGATGAACATGCCAAAAGTTGAGATGTGCAGGAAAGGAAGCTGTGTTTTAAAAGTGGTTTTTCAGTCCTGCTGACAGCTCTTACCCAAGCTGTAGTTGTGAGCAGACTAATACTGTGATATTCCAGCTGGAAACTTCTATGCGTCATGGAAATCCACGCTGTGATCTAGCATGTAGAAAGACAAATGGACTTCTCAGACATTAAATTATGGTTTTGTACTGAACTCTTTACAGTTTTGTTGAAGGCCGTGTCAGTGGTCAAACATAGGATTTGAATTATGCAGATACATTCATGAAACTATTTTAACACAAAACCGTGCAATGGTAGATGTGACCTCAGCTCTCTTTATATGGCAAACCAGTGTGGTAGGTGGGCTTGTTCTCCTTATCCTCCTCACGTAAAATGGAAAGCTCCTTCTGTTCTGGCAGAGGTGCGGGACTGAAACATTTGCCTTGTCCTGAAAAACATAACCACAGTGAGATTGTATTCTAGATTTAGTTTTGAATCTGATATGATTACACATTTTAAGAGTATCTTCTGTGGTTAATGATTCTGGACACAGTGCGTGGAGTATTTAAAGTATATGGATAACTCTAAACATGGTGTCATACATCGTATTACTGCTCTCTTCCTCATTTGAATGTATTCAAAGACAGCGTGCATCATATTAAATATAGCAGTGGGATCTTTTTACACGCGTTTATATCACTGCAGTAACACACTGATGGGCAGTTTGCTGACTGTTTTTAACAGAGAGTGGGAGGCAAACATTCCACTGCTATTTTAATAGTTCAGATGTTTGTTTTCTAGCCAAGTATGAAGAAGGAAGGGTTACATTGTCATCTTCTGAATCAAATTTGCTGTTACAAAAGTTAAACTCATACTTGATCGTGTGCATTGATTTGTTGATTTAAGTCCAAACAAGACGTGGACAGTGTTTTCTGTTTGCAGATCCCTTGGAGGAGATAGCAGAAACTTCTCCACAAACTGCTGCAAACTCAGCAGCGGAGCTTCTCAAACAGGGTGCAGGTCTGTTAAATTTTTTCCTTGCATTTGACTGTGACCAAATTTTGCATCTTACAGGCGGGGAGAAACTGAAGCTGAAGGATGTTTAAAGGGAGCAGTTAAATTTAGAGTGCTGTGTAGAACTATAAAGGGCACTGTGAGGATATGTACCAAGTTCCTTCCGTTTTCTGCAACTGGCTCCTAAGTTCGACAACCCTGTGTTTGCTTTCCAGTCATGTCTCCCATGAGAATATGAGGTACACATCGGTTGGTTCGAGCACAGCAGTTTTTAAGCAGTGACATTGCTTTCATAACTGATGAACTTAGAGAAGATACTTTGAACCTGTGGTTGCAGAGGTTCATGAACTATGTCAGAGGTCTGCAAAAGGCAACTAAAGAAAGTGTTCAGTAGGGTTGAATTCTCAGCATAGGGGTCAACAATACCACTGGAAAATTCTTACTGTCCCATTAATCTGAAAAAAAAAAATTTAAAAAAATTGCCCTGCGCTTCACTTGATGCTGCATGTTGTTAGGAAATGTCCAGTATTTTTTCCACTTCATGCTGTTTTATGGGTTCTCATGCACACTGCAGCACCCATTATGGTAGGTCAAATTGTATTACCGTGAGCTTATTGATGGGACACAAGAACCCTGTCAAGATTACCTCCAAATTATGTGATGCTATGCATTGGTCCTGTCTGTATCACTTTCAAATAGAGGCATTTGCAGCAGCTGTGTAGAGACACGCGCTGCTTCTCATAGTCTTAAGGGGTAACACTTAGGACATCTTAACCCTGTCCTTAGTGGCGATGCAGCCACTGTGCTATTCCCTTATACAGTAGTGATGCTCAGGGATCCTGCCCGCACCCTCCTATGTTCCCTGGTTTTCAGGCTGCTATGAATTCTCTCCAGGATCTCTCTGTCTACCTGATTAGTCCCATTAGAGCAGGAGAATATACTACATTTACCACTGTCCTTTGAGATTAGCTTACCGCTGGGAGGCACAAGCAAAAGTGTTGTGGCCAAGCAAGCCTTTAGAAGCATGCTGCCTCGTTGCCTTCACCCATTTTAGGGCACTTCTCAAGGGGGTAGTTGTCAAGCTGAGTAGCTCTGGAGGGAGAGTGTTGCTCCTTGCAATCTGCTTTGACTTAAAAAATTTGAAGTACCTCTTCAAGCGCTTTTGAATGTGTGGCTGAGGCAAGGGCAAGCCTTTGCAAGGCTGAGCCAGGAGCGAGCACGCGTTGGTCTTTCTCTCTGGCAGTGCTGGTGGTGGTTGTTGTGGGCAACAGGGGAAACTTTCCTGCTTGAAAACCCAGCAAGGGTATGTGTTGTCTTTTGAGAAATGTTAGTTTCTCCTTGCTCAGGTGATGCTTTTCAAAGAAAAATAAATAATTGTTATTTCAATTGGTGCAGTAGTCAGGTAACTCCTTATGGGGGCTGTCACATCATGGGTCATATGGGGAACTTAGTACATTTGGTTTTTCCTTGTTTTGTTGTTGATGTTTGTGTTTTTAAACAAGGGGTTGGAACCTGAATAGGTAAATTAACTAGGATAGATTCTCAGAGGGGGGTTTTTTTTGCCTTAATACATCATTTCCCACTGATTTTCTGTGTTTCAGAGGTCCCTCTCCAGTCACAGAGACATTCAAGTTGTGGAGTTTGAAATGCACTTCACTGAACGCTGAAGTGCAGACCCAAAACATGTTTCTTTTCTAACTATCTGAGCTTGTGTGGGCACCTGCAGTTTAGTCAAAGTAGATGTATTTTTTCCCTGCCCTGCTTTACCCCACCCTTCTCCCACTTCACAAGCAAAAAAAAAAATGAAGATGCATTTTCCAAGAATGATCATTTTTTTCTAGCTGTCTGAAAAAATTTAGTGAGCATTTCCAGTCATTATCTAAATGTAGAAGCTGACCAGAAATCCTTTGCTTCCTAGAGAGTGACTAGAAACTCTACAGATAAGTGACTTTTCCCTAGAACAGATGTTGCTTTATTGACCTTCCTATTTGGCAGCAAAAATTTCTGACGTAAATAGATCCCAGTTCTTCATATCTGTTTCCACTAATACAGTCAGGGACTAAGCATTCTGAACAAAGCACATTCCCTGTCTAAAAGCAGCAGGGATTACTTGAAATGGCCGTACCATGTGGCTGTTGGTGGTACCACGGATGTCACTACAAAATGCCACCTGTGGAAGGCAAGAGCAGCAACACTGCAGGGCAGCTGCACTGCACAAAAGTCACAAGTTCGAGCCTTGAGGATGGTTTCTGTGGGATTGCTGTCATTCAATACCCCATCAGACCATGCATGGTGTTCTTAAATAAAAAAATCTTTCAGCCTTTCTCGTTACCTTTCCTTTCCTGTAATCTCCTTTTTAAGCTGATATATTTGCATTTCCCCACAGTTTTGAAAAAGGTTCCATTTATTATTTTTTTTGTGCTGCAGAAATAATCTACTGTATTTGTTGACTGCTTTTGAACTATCACATTGAGGGCAATCTGGACAAAATGCTTGGCTATTTCATTTGGAAACAAAACCTGAACACAGTCTGTTGACACCAATGCCATGTGTGGCAGAAGAGGAAGGGCAACCCTTCATCTGGGTCTCAGAAGTGGTGAGGAGTGTGATTGTGAAACGAGGCAACCTTCCCATAGTGGGAAAGACTGACAGGATAATGAAGAGCTTTAGGTCTATACCAAACAGAATCACAGAATGGTTTGGGTTGGAAAGGACCTTAAAGATCATTGAGTTCCCCCGCCTGCCATGGGCAGGGACACCTCCCACCAGCCCAGGTTGCTCAAAGCCTCATCCAGCCTGGCCTTGGAGCCCTCCAGGGATGGGGCATCCACAGCTTCTCTGGGCAACCTGGGCCACTCCCAGTCGCTGCCTTTGCCTTCTGTGAGTTGGGCAGTGTGGCTTGAGCTCTTGCCAGTGAAGACTGAGGTAAAGAAGTCGTTAAGTACCTCAGCCTTCTCCATATCCTGGGTAACCGCATCTCCTGCTTTCTTCCGGAGGGTGCCCACATTTTCCCTGGTCCTCCTTTTGTCGCTGACATACCTATAGAAGTTCTTCCTGTTACCCTTAACGTCCTTGGCCAGATTTAATTCTATCGGGGCTTTAGCTTTCCTCACCTGATCCCTGACTTCTCGGACAGTGTCTCTGTATTGTCCCCAGGCTACCTGTCCTTGCTTCCACCCTCTGTATGCTTCCTTTTTTTGTTTGACTTTGTCCAGGAGTTTAGACTAGACATTAGGAAGAAAATCTTTCCTGTGCAGGTGGTGAGGCAGTGGCCCAGGTTGCCCAGAGAAGGTGTGGATGCCCCATCCCTGGAGGGGTTCAAGGCCAGGCTGGATGAGGCTTTGGGCAACCTGGGCTAGTGGGAGGTGCCCCTGCCCATGGCAGGGGGTGGAACTGGATGATCTTTAAGGTCCTTTCCAACCCAAACCATTCTGTGATTCTAAATCTCCCCTCTTTCAGTTTATAAACCACTCCCCGTTGTCCTATCCCTACACTTCCTGATCACGAGTGCATACACAGTAACGATGTGAGAAGAGGACAGCTTATGTTTTGGAATGTTGTTTACGGTTTTGGATAGACATGACAGAAAGCTGTTCTGCAAGGAAGGCCTCATTGAACTTGCCATTCATCATCTTAAATCCCTCTCTCTGCGTTAATTGTATAGTAATTGATTCAAAGGTTATTGAAACTATCACACCCGTGCACAAATACATTTGGGAAATTCTACACTTGCAAATGAAATTAATAAAATCTGTGGATCCCATCTTTCATTGACAAACTCCAGAGCTTGACGTTACTGGGTTGATCATCATGCTGGAATCAAACTTAAGCTTATGCATTCTTTAACTGTATGATTGCTTTATGGTTTCGAAAGTGCCAATGTCTAGGTGTGTATTTTACGTAGATAGTCAGAGGAGAAAACTTTAGTCAGATTACAGAATAGCCATATGGAAAGAGAAGCTGTTAGATTTAATGTCATCTTTGCTTTCATAGTAGGGTTGGCAAGCCCAGCTAAACTGCTAAACAAATGAAATATTAGCATGGTAATTTGCATTTGTCAGCTGACAGAGTTGTAAATTCTGTCCTAGATACCTACACAGATGTTTTTACTAAAACACAAAGTCTTTTAGTACCAGTATTTAGCTATGGATGTGTTTAAGCATTCTTGCTTATGCTGTAGAATAAGACTAAGAGGGCTTTTCAGTTTCAAAAATGTTCTTAATCTTCATGTAAATTTGACTTTGTACCACAGTCCCAAAGTATTTAAGCATGTGAATAATTATATTAATACTATGTAACAGTAATAATAATATTTAGTTAATATTGTAACCATGTAGTACTATGTTATTACAGAGTACTATAGTACTGTTATATAATGTTTTGTAATATTAGTACTTCTTTTCCTAGTGCTTGCTGCAGATTTGATGTGAGACCAGATGAAAAAAATTAACTGTTCAATAGCCTTAGAAACCGATGAGCTTCTATTTTATAGAGATACTTCAGAAGTTAGTAATATCTCTAGGAGAGGAAGAGGGCTTTAAAAATCAAGTGCATGCTGAGGTAAAGTATAGACCTAAAAACACATAAGTCAGTAATTTTTCTCAATCTGGAAGATGTTTTGTGTGCCCTAAACATACAAAACACACAGAATGAATGAGAAGAGAGCTTTGCAGCAACCCTCAATTCTTTATGGGGTGAAAATGTTCTTGTCTTGCCAAACAAGTGAGTGGTTTCCTTCGAATATCCTTTAAATACCACTTGAAAGTGTAGAGCATGTGAAAACGTGCTGCAAAGATGTGTATGTAGTGGCTGCTTTAGTTGAACCTAAAAGCAAAATATCCCCTTTCCCCTCAGGAATGCCTTTGCTGTAGTGACTATGAGTGGCCTCTCTCTCTGCTGCTGTCTTGTATTTATTTACATTTCAGAATCTGTGGGTAATACGTAAATGCATTAATTGGCTTAAATATAAAGGTATTTTAAAAAAAGGGACAGCAAAAGGCCTATGACCTCCAAAATTATAGTCTAAAACTATGAAGCAACACTGGGACGAGGTGAGGCACACATGGAAGGTTTGGTCGTTTGCTGCCGGTCTTCCCTGTTTGCTTTAGAAAGGTGGAAAATTTACATTTTACCTGGTTTTGTTCAGAAGATACCCATTTGCTTGCCACTGAGTAATGACCTCTCAAAGTCTTTCCCCTCTTTCATTACAGCATGTAATGTTTGGTACCTGAATTCGGTGGAGATGGAGTCCCTCACAGGCTACCAAGCAGTACAGAAAGCCTTGAGTCTGACGCTGACGCAAGATCCTTCTCCCATCTCCACCGTTGTCCATTTCAAGGTGTCTGCGCAGGGAATTACGTTGACAGATAATCAAAGAAGGTAAGCAAAAGAGGGAAGAGAATATCTGGCCTTGTCCCCAACAAGTGTTGGCTACTGTTGATTGGATTTTTGTAGTTACGTCCTGCAGCCTCTGTCTCAGAGGATAATACGGATTGTTTAAAGAACGGTGGTGACCAGTGTCAGCTGTCTGCAGTACTGGAGAATGAATTTTTTAACCTATGGACATTGCTTCTACATGGCAGCTTTTACCTCTGGAAGGTCACTTTGCAATGGCATTTTTTTCAGTGTTGTTATTTCTTATAAAAAGGGAAAGTAATGGCTTTGCCACCATTTGTTATTCGACCTATTCAGTGAAATAATTTATCTTCACAGTATCTTTCACCGGTGTCACTGAATAGGGTTGACCTAAGCAGGTACTGTGTATTTCCAGTATTTGAAACAGCGCTTTGGATAGCCTGTAAAATACTATGCTAAAAGTTAATTTATATTTACTTTGTACTGAATGCTATTTAGGCTACCACAAAGTCTTTAGATTTGAAAACTGACAATAACAAAGGAGGACAACAGGAATTCATTATAGGCTTAAAAAAAAAAAGTGCCAGACTTCTTAGTTCCACGGAGTCTGAACGTATTTATAGCAAATCAAGGGCAAAACATTAAATTATAATGCCTAGGAGTGCTTATATTTTGAAACTTAATATAATCAAATTATTCACAACTTCCAAGAAGTTGCATTGCCTACTGGCATAGTATCTAAATGGCCAATTTTTAGAAAAAAATGAATTTCATACTTTTGGTTCTTTTTCTTAGCTTGAGGGTCAGTTTTCTTGTGGTTCAAAAACTTGACATTACTGTTCTAAATATAGTTTTATTTAGTTGGAGCAGTTCAGGTGGCTTTCAGAGTCACTAGCAAAAAGAATATATCGTAATTATTAAATGTAGAGGAAATATAATTTCTCTTTCAGATCTGTTTATTGTTGGAAATTTTAAGCATCTTCACTATTCCTAAAACTTGGTTTATTTCTTCCTATCCAGACTCTTTTTTCGGCGACATTATCCAGTCAACACTGTTATTTTCTGTGCTTTGGATCCACAGGACAGAAAGTAAGGAAGACAAGCAGTATTTCTAATCTGTTGTTTCTATTGTTGATCTGAAAAAAAAGAGAAAAAAACAAAACTAACAGGGGTTTCATTTTTATTTCTCCATTCCTTTTTTTTTTTTTTTTTTTTTTTACTGCTTTCATCATGGACAACAAGATGGATGAAAGATGGCCTTTCTGCAAAGTAAGTGGACATCTGTCTGTGTCTCTCTTAACTGAACGTTATGGGAATATCATCACGGTGATCAGTTTCTGAGTGCTCTGAATTATCTTTGTCAGAGACGTAGAAGGGAAAGGAACTGTTCAAAGTCTCTCTGCCCACTGTAATTAGACTTCAGTTTCTTCATCTGCACCTCTGCAAGACAGGGCCTAATGATGTGCTAGTGGGATGTCTGAAGCCAGAGCTAGAGGGGTTTATTTAGGTTGCAGGTCTGTGATTTGACTCAAGTTTCAGAAATGAAAACAGAGCCATTTCCTACTCAGTTTTGTCTTCCACTTGTCCAGCAACACTTAACACAAGCCTACTTGTCTCACTTACATGGATAGCTTTAAAAAAAAAAAAAACCCACACAGCATGTAGATGAAAACACTCTTGGTAATATTAATGTGTGGCATAAATACAGAATTACCAGTGGACTGCAAAGTATTTTCTGTTGAAGGCAAATGTCATTGTTCCCCTTTTACGAAAAGAAAAAACCTAAACGGAGCTCAAGCACTCGTTTCTGGAAAGAAACAGAAATAGATGGCCAGCTTTGTGCTTTTGATCTGCAGTATCTTTTGATCTGCAGTATCTTTTTTGCTTTATGAAATAAGCCAATACCTGTCTGTCTGTTCTCTAATGCACTGTGATTATTGCCCTTGCAGAGTATTTGGCTTCGTTGCCAGGAAGCAGGGCAGTGCCACAGACAACGTATGCCACTTATTTGCAGAGCATGATCCAGAGCAACCTGCCAGCGCCATTGTGAACTTTGTATCAAAGGTCATGATTGGATCCCAGAAGAAGATCTGATGCCTTTCCATCCTTGAGTCAGAGCTCTTCACTGATCCCACTGAAAGCACTGAGAGGGAGATAACATATTCAGCATCCGAACCTTGTCATGCCCAAGAAAGAAAGCAGAGGACAGTCCATCTGTTGTGTTTGCAAGAGTTCAGCCTTTTCTTTGATGATGCCTCTGACTTACCAAAGCATTAGTTCTTTGTTTTTGTGTCAAAGGACAAAACAAAAGAAGCTGGATGCCACCCAAACCCATGTAGCCCATACCTGAATGAAGCATTATTAAAAAAACGTTTCTCTTGAAGGGTTTCTAATACATTTTCACATGCTGTTTCTCACCTTTTATTGGAGCAGAAATACTCACTAGGCTGTGCTACTTTTTTGTGCAGACAATGTTTTGTATAACCTCCACGTTAACACTTGCCATGGTTGCATCAATGGTAGCTATAGGCCTTCCAAACGTGCTCTTAAGAGAACGATGGTCTGAGGAAGACTATTTGCTCTTCCCTTCATCTTGATCTGATCAGCGATGGGAACTGAATGGAGAAAGGGGAAGATGTATGTGAAGAGAAGGGTTGTGCAAGTTGATTTCTGATAAGAAAGGAGCGGCAACGTGAAATATTCAGGGAGATTGCTCTGTATTTACTCTTAAGAAGGCTGGGCTGGTTTAGTTTAAAAAATTTTAAATAGGGGAGACATGGCAGAACAAAAAAAAAAAGGTTGTGTGGAAATCTATTGTGTAATTGGGGGTTTTGTATTATTTTTTTATGCAGAGAACTAAGCAGGGAATATTCTGTATTTTCATAATTACGATAAAAATGAGGGAAAAGCAAAGGAGAAAAATTTTATAATTTATATATTTTTAGCTGTGCCAGATTATTTATAGTAGATCTCAGATCTTGATATGTCATATGGTTATTCTTAAACTAGACTGTTGTTGAAATCTGCCTCTTTAGCACTATGTTGCAGAAGTAAAAGTGTGTGTAGCCCATGCCTTGCGATAGAAAAGAGTCTCATATTTTGACTTTTGCCTTACAGTGACAAGACACATCCCATTTCCTGTCTCTGCAGTGCTCTTTTGGTAGTAACATTTGTTCCCCTATACTTAATTATACAGAATTACATTTGTGGATTCTTTTGGCCCCCTTTTTATTGGAGTTTTAGGGATTTGGGGGGGGAGCTTTTTTTAATCTGTGAGGAACTATTTTTGATTTATAATGGGTTTTTTTGTAATAATGCCTTGAGTCAGGAAATCCCAAAGGGAATGGAATTTATTTTGTTATTCTGTTCCATTTCTTGAGAGCATTTATGTCATAATTTCTACAACGATCACACTGGTACCTTTCTCTCTAAACACATCTTTTTTTTTTTATTTTAATGCATAACAAAGTGCTGGTAAGCTTTACAGACAATTGATACAGTAGGTTACAGTGGGAACGTTCCCAGGGAAGGTAAGCTGCTGAGGTCTACTGTGTAATTCCCATTCACTCCAAAAAGAGCAGTACTAGACCCCCATATCAAAACTGACGGTAACATAGCAGCTGCAGTGTGACAGTGCCAAAAAGCTTCATTGCCTCTACTTCTTTGATGTGTGGCTGTCAACATTGTATTAATAATAGGAGAAATAAAATGACATGCTGAATTCAGCATGCCAATGCATGAGGTAGAGGATTGACTAGTAACTGTACCCACTTGGAGGATTTAATCCTTTTATCCACTCTTACTAAATAACGGTTAAATGGAATGAGAAACTGTGGTTGGGCTATACAGTAAGAAGGTTGAACCAATTAGAACGATATTTGTCCTGTAAAAATTATGATCTGTTTTTTATTGACAGCTCTCTTCCTATCCTGAAGTATTAGGACCATGGAAACCTTATTCAGTGACCATTGCCAGAAGTGTTACCAAATTATTTCTGTAACTATGAATTTAGTATAAATAACTTTATACCTTTGAAAAGGAAGGGAGAGGGGAGGAGAGGCGGAGAGAAGAAATATTTGAAGTTTAATGTGTTCGGACCAAGAAGTGGCGTATTAGTAGCAGTGGGCATTGGATGTGTGTAGAAGGGTGAAGCAATCCAGAGCAGAGTAGCTACCATTGAAGCAACGAAGGCAAGTGCCTCTGATTTGTACGAAATAATTCTGTTCTTCTGACACGGATGCCTACTACTTAAACAGTGTTTGTATACCATCCAAAAAGAATGCAGTTCGTGTTTTTAGGAACTTTGATCCTTTAGAAACATGTGAGAACGAGTTTCCTTTTAATATTCTTTTCATGCACCAAGAACCCAGTTGCTTAATCTAGTCAGCCAGTTGGAGCCCAGGGAATTTCTTTAGCTGACATCTCAATTAGATTTAAATCTGATGTGTTGTGAGTATTGAAATGTGGAGGAAATTTTTACTACATTTTTCACTTCTGTAGATGATACTTAAATTTTAGTGTGTCTTGTTAGACACCAAGGGTTGGCCTTTGGGCTGGAAATAAAGTGTCTTCTTTTTTTTTCTGCATGTGTTATCATTTCCATTCAGGGCCTTATTTTTTTATTCCTTGTGCTTTCTCAAGGCCTGGGAATTCCAAGAGCATCAGGCACTGAATGCTGACACTCCTGGTGGTGTTTCCTGGGAGTTCAGCTCTACTTGGTAAGTGGGAAGAAGTTGTCCTGTTTCTAAGGGAGGTTTTCTATCATGCATTCCTTTGGATGGTGTATTGCCACGTTCTTTTGCTTTTTAATGAATTAAAAAAATTCACAAAGCAAAATAGTTCCGTATGTACCATTGTGTAGTGTATGTAGAAAGATATTCACAAAATTTGTGTTCATGGCAAATACAGCACTTTCTTTCAAGATTTTTGGTAGGTGTGTATATGCAGTTTCATAACTAATGGCAGCAAGTTGACACATATATTTAGCCAGACTCCTATTAACTTGCTTAGTAAATGTACTACTATAATCATACAGTGTTAAACTACGAAAATGCTAAAAGCCATGTTTTTAATTAAATGGTTTCTGTGTATCCAACAGTATCATTAAAAAGTTAATCCTTCTTGGAGTGACGTAGTAGTGAAAATTTTTGCCTTTTCTTGAAACTGTAAAGCATCAAAAGGTCTACAGTATGTAAATGAATGTTCTATAAATTCTTTGTATAGTCATTTTCTCTGCTTTTCAGATATCTTCTCTATTCAGATTATAATAAAATTAAGAATGTGAAATTTCACAACACAATGTTACAGGGCAGTCTGTTCTGAAAGAAACTTACCTTCTGGCATTCAAAACCAGCTAATAAGCAAAACCTTCTTGGTGAGGTAAGACCAGGCTGCATGCTGAAATACAGGGGTTTAGTTTTGTTTCTTAAAGATTTCTTTAAAGGACTTCATATGAGTCTGTCTTAGTGGTTCAAGTCTAGTTAAAGCATATGATTTTCCTAGTTCATTTGCAGTTATAATGGTCTAAAAGTGCCTTTTGCCTACATTGCACGTTTCAGTGTAAGGAGGAAGAATATCTGATACCATGTCACATTCTGAGATGTCTGTACCCTTCTATAGAATCACAGAATGGTTTGGGTTGGAGGGGACCTCAAAGATCATCTAATTCCAATCCCCTGCCATGCACCTTCCACTAGATCAGCTTGCTCAAAGCCTCATCCGTTAGCATCCATTTAACTGTGCCTCCATAGTGACGGCATGGAAAAACTTCCAGAGGAGCATGAGGGGGTTGAGAAACTTAACCTCTGGTTCAAATAGCTCTCCGAGTACAAAATGTGTGCATCAGCCACCCATTGATGATTGAATTATAGACATGCTTTATTGTGATTATTTCTGAGACTGATAAAACTCTGCTGGATCGTGATGCCTCTTCTATGAGGTGCAAGCTGGCAGGAATTTTGCATTCAGTGTGCTTGACTGTCATTCAGCACTAAAGGCTGTTGGGAGGTTTATCTGTGGGCATAATACGCAACAGAATTATTCATGAAAAGTATTCATCTTTTATTGGCAAGGATGCAACTCTGTGTCCAGTCTCCTATTAAACTCTTGAACTCAGATTGTTCTGTGTGTGTGTGTCCTGCTATTACTCCTCTTTGAAGGCTGCTCTGGGGTCTCTGCTGCAGTGGATTCAAATCTGCTTTCAGTGTTCACATCCTGAATGTATTCACAGCTAGTTTGTATGCGGTTGTTCTTATGCCAGCATTGTCTCTTAGCGTGAATAACTGTTTTCTCTCTGAGGTATTTATAGCAAGAGATCTGATCCCCCTTGTGTCCCTCAGTCTTCCTTTGGTGAGGCTAAACAAGTCAGCACTCAGTCCTTACATTTTTGTCTCTGAAAGGGACTGACTGTCTTTTTTTGCAGAAAACAGTTCTTTTTTACTTTGTCAGTGAAATAATTTATTTGGAAGGAACCCTGAAGTGAACAACCAGACTATTTAAAAAAGTGGCACAAGCTACTGCCTTGTGAATTTTGGAATGACAACTTGGCCCACCACAGGGTGTGGTAAAGCCCTCCTCTGCTGCTGTTGACACCTAGTGCAAGGATTACAATAGCAGGGAGTGTGCACAAAGGAAATGAGGGCAAATAGCTAAAGAAGTTCTCAAAAGCGTGAGTCAGAAACAGGAAGCTTGCAGATACTTCGCAAGTCTGTCAGACCACCAAGAGAGCAAAAGGGGACCTGTTAGGAAATGTAAGGATCTTGATGAATAGCAAAGAAGGGATTTGCATTACATGTTGCTGCAAAGGATAGCAAATCAGGACTGTTCCCTCCCTTTGAAGACATCCAGTGTCTTGCATAAAGCACAAATGTTTTTATCAATTTTAATGTTTTAATGTTTGTGAAATCACAGAGTGGTTGAGGTTGGAAGGGACCTCTGGAGGTCATCTGGTCCACCTCCCCTGTTCAAAGAGGGCCATCCGGAGCCAGTTGCCCAGGACCATGTCCAGATGACTTTTGAATATGTCCAAGGAGGGAGGCTTCACAGTCTCACTGGGCAACCAGTGCTGGTGCTCGATCACCCTCAGAGTAAAAAAAGTGTTTCCTGATGTTCAAAGGGAACCTCCTGTGTTTCAGTTGGTGCCCGTTGCCTCTGGTCCTGTCACTGGGCACCACTGAAAAGAGCCTGGTTCTGTCCTCTTTGCACTCTCCCTTCAGGTATTTATAGACATTAACGAGATCCCCCTGAGCCTTCTCTTCTCCAGGCTGAACAGTCCCAGCTCTCTCAGCCTTTCCCCAACGGAGAGACGCTCCAGTCCCTTAATCATCTTCATGGCCCTTCACTGGACTCTCTCCAGTATGTCCATGTCTCTCTTGTACTGGGGAGCCCAGAAGCGGGCACAGTACTCCAGCTGTGCTGGGTGGAGGGGAAGGATCACCTTCGACCTGCTGGCAGCTCAGGATACCATTAGCCTTCTTTGCCACAGGGGCACGTTGCTGGCACATGTTCACTTTGGTGTCCGCCAGGACCCCCAGGTCCTTTTCTGACAAGCTGCTTTCAAGCTGGGTGGTCCCCAGCATATACCAGCGCATGGGGTTGTTCCTCACCAAGTGTGGGACTTTGCACTTCTCCTTGGTGAACTTCATTTCTCCAGCCTGTTGAGGTCATGCTGGATGCCAGCCTGCTCCTCTGGCCTGTCAGCCACTCCCAACTTTGTGTCATCAGGAAATTTGCTGAGGGTGCACTCTGCCCCATCATCCAGGTCACTGATGAAGCTGTTAAGCATGACTGGACCCAGTATGGACCCCTGGGGTACATTGCTAGTTACCAGCCTCCAACTACACCTTGCACCACCGATCACCACCCCCCAGGCCTGGCTATTCAGCCAGTTTTCAATCAACTGCACTGCTCTTCTATGTCAGCAGCTTGTCTATGAGGGTGTTAATGGAAGGCAACCTCAAAGGCCATACTGTAGTCCAGGAAGACAATATCCACTGCTTTTCCCTCATCTACCAACCCAGTGATTCCGTCACAGAAGGTTATCAGGTTGATCAAGCATTACTTCCCCGTGGTGAAGCCATGCCACAAAGATGGTCAAAGGGCTGGAGCACCTCCCCAATGAGGACAGGCTGAGGGAATTGAGGTAGTTCAGCCTGGAGAAGAGAAGGCTCCGAGGACTTATAGCAGCCTTCCAGTACCTAAAGGGGCTTACAGGAAACATGGGGAGGGATTCTTCATCAGGGACTGCAGTGGTAGGACAAGGGGAAATGGTTTTAAGCTGAAAGCAGGTAGATTTTGATTAGATATAAAGAAGAAATTCTTTATGGTAAGGGTGGTGAGGCAGTGGCCCGGGTTGCCCAGAGAAGCTGTGGATGCCCCATCCCTGGAGGGGTTCAAGGCCAGGCTGGATGAGGCTTTGAGCAACCTGGGCTAGTGGGAGGTGTCCCTGCCCTTGGCAGCAGGTTGGAACTCGATGATTTTTAAGGTCACTTCCAACCTAAACTGTTCTATGATCTACGATTCTATGATCCACAAAAAAACTGATGCTTTGCTCCGTAAAGATTTCTTCTTAGGTATGCAATTTTGGCAGTGTTACATGGAAACTGTTCCAGCTTGCAACCAACTGCTTGCACCCTTCCAGTAATCTAAGTCTTAAAAAATTGATTCACCTCAAATTCCTGCATGGCCTTTTAAAAAACTAAGCCCTTAAAATCATTAAAGTCCATTTTCATCATTGTAGAAATCTAACATCTTTGGTAAAGAGTTCTTTTGAGAGTTCTTGAAAAAAGCAGAATTAGCTTTTTACATAACAATTTTTTTCTGGTATTGTGTACATACTGTCCTCGAATTTTCTTTTTAATCTACAGCTATTCATATCCTGCCTAATTAAATCTGACTTTTGGGCTTTCTCCTGTTGACACCTGTATTATACACAGGTCATTATTTGTTCATAAAGCAGATGGCAGGCGTGAAAGAAAGTACAGGAAAACAAACTTAGATGAAGTCTCCTATGGATGGGGAATCAAAATGTGGGATGGAATTGGTCCAGAAAATTATGTGCTAGAATAATTTAGCCCTAAAAATAAACAGAACTATGTTGCTTTGTAAATTGAAGTACTAGTTTCCAGCCCTTTCATTTGGAAGCTAACATGCAACTCCCATTGAAGTCAATGATAGCTGTTTATACCTAGGATACGCAAGTGATGAGAGGATGCCCTCAGATCTCAGCAGAAAGCTTCCCAGCACATGAACTTCTCCCTGCGTATGAAAATAGTTTAAATGCATTCATATAACTGAGTCCTGTAGCAAACTTGGAGCCATATTCTCACACAGAATCATGTTTTGCTCCAAGTGACAAAGGACAACAACCCCTGGAAGTAACTGCTGGATGAAATCATTGTCCTTGGAGCACTCGAACAACTTTTGACCACTTTAGTCTCCTTCCGTAGCAAGTGCCAGGCTTTTGAAATAGCACTTAAATGTCTGTGAAGGATTTTTATGAGGAAATCTGGCTTAACATGCATCAGTCTGTTTCCTCAGAAGGCAGTTACCTAAGAAGTCCCAAAAGGTGATATTGATGGTGTAGTGACAAACCAACAGTATATGGTTGCATGCACTGAGACTTGTGGATATGAATTTGTTCCTGTCAAATATATATTTGAGCTTCCATTGTCTAGTTAATTGGGGGACATCCAGATTTGATATTTGATTTTCTTTGTTCTGTATTATTTCTTAGAACCACCCATATCTGTTCTTCAGAAGTGGAACAAACATGGTTTGTATCTCTGCGACAGTAATATTTAGTCACCTTTCACAAATACTTAGGACTCCTATGCCTCATTTTAGAGTATTAGAGTAACGGATTGAAGACCTCAGAATTTTGTTTGCTGATACCTCCAATAAATTTGTTAGATTTGGGATACTTTTATGTTCATGCCTGAACCTCAGTCCAATTCACTGAATTACATGCAGTCTGTGTATATTTTCCTGTGTATAGTCACACAAAGATCTTTTGTAAGGACTGAATTCTCAGTAAGGTAATCTAAATATTTCTGTACTTCCAGACTAAAGCAGTATGTTGTTGAGATGTAATAGGTAAGATTTTTAGAAAGCGCTGGAGAGAGAAAAGTCCCATGTGGATTTGAAATGGCTCGAATCACTGTAAAAGAGAAATAATATGTAAAGTGTCTCACAAGGCTTTGTTTGGTGATTTTTTTATTTTTTTTTTTTTTTTAGGGGAGATGATTAATCATGTATAAAACTGTAGATTCCTGCATGGAAAAATCTGGTCTCAAATTCATGTCTATAAATTAGACATGCTAGATTATGTTGGCAAATGCCTTGAGTAGTGGGTCTGTGTCTCGCCTCACTCAGTGGGTGATCGCAGGAGGTGAATCTTTTGTGATCTGTAGGGTGATGGGTTGACAAAAACAAGTGGCCACGCTTCACCTGTTCAGTCTGTCCAGGACCACCCGTTGGAGGGGCAACAGCCCTACATTCAGGGTGCCTGGCCGGGGCGAGGAGGGGCCGGGGGGGGGGGGTGTGCAGGTTCTCCCCAGCCCCAAGCAACCATGCACCACTTCAACAGGTGTGCCTGTCACCCAAAATGATGTTAACAACTGGCTAATGGACAAAGGAACCTTTCTTCAAACACGTTCTTCCTAGACATGGTGAAGCCTCTCTGCATACATGTTCTGCCCAAATTGTTTGAGACAAAAAAATAGATGCTTAGCAGTCCCAGACAGCCTGTAAATATTAATGCTATGTTAAATTTATGAAATGTGCTTGTGCTTTCGGAGATGGTAGTAAAGCTGTAGGAGCATGCACCTGAAAAATCAGGACCTCGACCTATCTTTACCCATTCCTCCTATGTTTAGTGGCAGTAGCTGAGGTTGACTTAGTATCTCTGGAGCTGTTTTTTTTCTCTGTTTGTACATGTTGGGTAGATTCCAGAGCTGTTTAAGGATGGGATTTAACCGGTTTTTAAGCAGTCATGGTTTTAACACACCCTCATTTCACTCATATAGTTCTAGTGAACGCGTATGTGTTTGCTACTTGGGAATAGGAGAAATAGTTTATCCAAACTTTATTTCTGAAAAAGCCAGCTGGCCCAATATTTCCATATACATCTTCAGGATATGACCCAAAGAAATGGATTTACTGGACTCCAGAGTCCCTTATGCTGCTCCTGGGGCTCTGTAATCCTTCTTGATACCCCTCAGACTGCTCCTGGCTCTAGCACTGGTGCCCACATGGAACAACAGCAGGGGATAACAGGCAGTGGGCTGTACGAGGCTTGGTAGTCTGCTGGTGACAACCACTGATACAAGGCCCCAGCACGCAGCACACCTCTCTAGAGAGTGGGTCAGGTCAGCAAATGGGTGTCTCCATTCCTCCCAGAAGAGAGTCACCTACTGCTGTCACCTGTCGCCTTTTCTTAGCTAGTGCTGGTTGTTGCATGGGGAGCAGATCCGGCTGCCTTGCACAGCTCCAGAATCTCTCCTGATGTGACAGGTCTTTCCTCTTCAGTCTGCAGAGCGGTGAAGCAGTTCTGCAAGGGCACCTGAGGCTTCGGGGGAAGCCTCTTCCTCCTGCTGGTCCTTGCCATTGCAAGCTTCCATTCTTCTGCATTACTACTCCTCCTCCTCTGCGTGTGTGCTGGTGGGGCAGTTTTTGGCTGTTTGGCCGTGGGCTGTGGGTCCACTGGAGACTGCACTTGGAACCAGCTATCTGGCTCCTTCTCAACCTCCCTGACACCACGCAGCCTTCTCACCGCCTCCTGCAGCTCAGCCACCTGCTGCAGGAGCTCCTCTGCCTGGGCACACCTTTTGCAGGTGGGTCTGTCACCTGTCCCTGCCCCAGGAGAAAGGTCTAGGCACTGCCTGCAGTCTGAGGTCTGCACTGCAGCCTCTCCCTTCAGCAGCTCCCTCTGGGTGGAGGCACCAGCCGCCGTGGGGATAGATTGTGCAAACCCTCCCAGTTGGAACTCTTTGCTCTCAGGCGGGCGCCCACCATTCTGCCTCGAGGGTCAGACAGGAGAGTGCCCTTTGCCTACGTCACAGAACGGTATGGCCTTATTTTTCCTCATAACAATTGTGGCTAGAACTCAAAGTGTTTTGATGGCCTCACAGTTCATATTTGTGCCCTTTTTTGTTGCAGCAGTAAGATTTTCTCTTTCACAGCATTTCACATGATGAGAGGAATTTCCCCTCCATGTGTCCAGAACACCATAAAAGACCCTTCAATTCTCTTTGAATTTCATGGCAAGCAATGAGTTAGAAGATGAACTTCACTTCCATCTGCTGGTGACCCTATAATATGGCATGTAGCTGGTCATTGAGTTGTAGTACACCTCAGGAGTTACTGTAGTTTGAACGCAACAGCTATGGTGTTCACTAATCAGTGAACAAAAAAACCAACCCAATCCTCCCCGCATGTTGCTCCTCCAAAACCCTAAGTGCTAGTGAAACATACAATCTATCTGGTAAAGTACTTTGCCACCTGTGTGCTGTCAGAATGGCCTGGATTCTGTTTATCACGGGTAAATGATACAGATGCTGCTACACCACTGAAA
The DNA here is from genome assembly GCF_000699245.1 of Pterocles gutturalis. Classification (NCBI taxonomy): domain Eukaryota; kingdom Metazoa; phylum Chordata; class Aves; order Pterocliformes; family Pteroclidae; genus Pterocles; species Pterocles gutturalis. The sequence goes on along the minus strand of NW_010097877.1, from coordinate 1,911 downwards.
ACTCATGTTTCTTCACAGTGAAGCCTGAGTACTGCTGAGCCTCTTGGAGTTTTCTGAAGAGCTGTCCACCATCTGTTGGGTGTGGGTTTTTAAGGCTTCAAGACCTGGAATCAAGTTAGTAGGTAACTTGTCTTTCTTGGTCAAAAGAAAGCTTATAGCCTTCTAATTTTTGGTGAAAACGTCTTGGTATGAGCACTATGTGATCCAGCAATGGCATGTGCATAAAACGTATCTGAATGTATTCTGTAATGATTTTTTTTAGACTAATCAGTATTTGAATGTCAGCAACAATTATTGTGAGATTTATTTTTTTTAAGATCACACATTTGCCCTTAAAAAATACAATTGCCTTCTGAATATTAGCATTTAATGTTTATATATCTCTAACTATGAAGTCTGGAAATACACTTATGTGAGTAAAAAAATAAAACCAGACCAGTTCTTCATAAACAGCTGACTCCAGCAACTGGATTTTAAATTAAAATATCAGCTATTCTACAACCTATTTCATGTTTAGATACATGCACGGACTGGCAACACTATGAAGCTGCTAATCCAGTGCTTTGCTGTACAGAGAGAGAATCATAGATAATTTAAAATAATCCTATATACAAATATACAAATGGGTGACACACAGTGACACTGCCCCCCACCCGATGACCAAGGCTCAGCCTGTTCCCGGCTAACGATCCCAGAGCAGGGAGAGTCCCGAAACCGCACTCACGGAACAGAGAGAACAGTCCGAGCGTCCCAGACCCAGAGCTGACCGGGGTAGGGGGGAGGCCTTGGGAGAGCGACCACCTGGAGCGAGATGATCCGGAGCAAAGAGATCCGGAACCAAGAGGGCCGATCTTCCGGCATGAATTTTTTTTCCTTATTTAGCATTTACATGCTGGAGGAAGGCTCTGGACAAGTTTTACTTTGTAGGTTGCGACTGAATACTTCAGCTGATCACTGGTAATGTTTTGATTCACTTCCAATTATGTACATTTGAAAAATTGAGTGGTTTGGTTTTTTTTTTAATAACTTCATTAAATACTGGAAAAAGTTCATGCTACATTCTCCATAATACACATATGAATATTTTTTCTTGCTCCTTGAAAATTTGGGTGTGCAAGAGAAAAATTAACTACAGTCTCCTCAAGAAAGTGTAAAGGCTGAGTTACTATGAGCTTTTCTAAACTTCAGCTCTAGGTGCACGGTAGAAACAATAGCTCAAACGAAAAAGTACTCTAAAATTCCTTTGATTATTCTACATTTTCACCCATACACACATTTTATCAAAACTCTGTAATTTGTTTTGTGTCAAGATCCAGCCCTATAATTTCATACAACTGAGTAGTTAGACCTTTTTTCCCCACTATCAGCCAGGAAAATCTTACATTATCAAGCACATAAGCTTGGACTTTTTATTAGTAGTGCTGGTGTGTTAGTGTTTCAGACTGGCTTCAAAATGCAGTCACTTGGTACATATGTAATCTGAGCCATAGTCCTAGTTTAAGAAGACTAAAAGTGTGTGAACTAATAAAGAGGGACCAGTTGTCCTCATGGCTTTAGGAAGCCATCCTGAATCAGGGCCTAAGTGTTGCTTTGGTTTTTTGCTCTGATGTTCATTCACACTTTTAGCCAGTTTTAAAGGTTTAAAAGTTGCTTTGTGGCTTAATATCTCTAATTCTGCAAGCAACGTAGGCAGCATAAACCTCTGATTCTTCAATGATGTTCATTTCTGTGATAAGGAATAGTGCATGGGTGCTCAGAGATGGGTGTGCACGGCTGCCGTCTTGGCTGCCCTGCTGGGAACGGGGATTGCGAGACAAAAGGATTAGCTTCTCCAGGGTGAGTGAGGGCTCTTTAGCAGAGACTGTGCCTACCTCACTCCCCCTTTAGTGCACTCATTAGGATCAGGTCCTC
>NW_010097876.1:0-1603 GCF_000699245.1 Pterocles gutturalis | reverse complement strand
ATGCTAGCAGCAGTTGCTTCCCATGAGAATTTGTCATAACATCAGCATCAGAGTTTGGCAGGTACAAGGTTTTGAGGACAATAACACCTGAATTACAGCATGGAAAAACAAAGTAAAAGTGACACAGAGACTCCGTAAAACCACTCTTACAGCACTTTGGGTGAGAGGGTGCAGAAGTACAAATTACAGGCTCTGACCACTACTGATGTTAAGGCATGAAGGCATCTCAGGCACTGGGCATCACTGCTGACAAAAGAATCCTATTTGGTCACCAGTTTGTGTAATTCAAATAGTTAGCAAAAGAAGCTCCTCCAGGCCCTGGTCTGTAAAGGTGCTTCTACACCATTCAGATGTCCATAATGGAGAGTTCTCACCCATTGCTCATTATCCTGCAGGTGGAAGTGACAGCCCCAAGAGTTTAGTCCACTTCAATACAAACATAAATTAGGTCAGCAAACCACCTTTGCCTGAGGAGCAATAATTAGCAGCTCAGGGCAGTGGTTTCTTCAGCTGTCCCACCACAGTCCCTGTGAGCTGAGCTGTCTGTCCCCTGTGTTTGACAGATGTAGCACAAGAGAAGAAGTAGCAGACAGGAGAACTGAGCCATTTTCAGAGTGCCTACTGCAAGCATCTGTCCCTCCAGGGACTTAGATGGAGATTTGATACTTCTGTACAAAGTTCTCTCTCTGGTGTTGCACAGTTCAGAAAGCAGCAAGAAGCACTGAAATTAGGGAACAAAGAAGAGCCGTATGCTTAAACATCCAGAGATCTTGTTAGCCCAAAATGATCAGATGATGTTTGCTGCTTTTAGAGGTTAAGTGTTGCTGTAGAATTTGTGGTTAGATTTTTCTGGAAAAGCTGGAATACAGAACAACTTTAATTAATCTAATACTATTTGTTTTGTCAGCAAACATCTTAAGAAATGCATAAATAAGCTTCCTGAAGAAACTGAGGTTTGGAATACTACCCACTGCATCTGGTTCTGGGAAACTGAATCCTGAGAGGCTGCCTCCCTTGAAGCCGTGTCTTCCTAAAACCAGACATTTTTCTTTACAGTCCTTTATCCCACTTCACTTTTGTGTGACATCTAAAGGGAATAAAGAATGCCACTTAGACTGTATCTTCCTCTAGGAAGGTGTTTTTGTTGAGATGACAGCGGGGAGAGTTGTCCACACAGGAGCATGTGACACACTTAAGTGGACTTTCCCAGTCCTTCAGTGTTACTTCCAGCCTGTGAAATGGGAGTGAATGGCAAAAACCTGGCACTGCGTTAGGGCTCTAGGTGCAAAATACTTCAAGTACACTGCAGACATCTATTATCTTGAAGGACAAACAACTTTTCTGTAGATCCATCAGGCACGTCAATAGCCTTCATTATAATATTCCAGTGGGGACTGCAGGAAATTGTCTAGCTCGCTGTCACCTATAAAAAGAGGCTGGATGCTTTAAATACAGCATTAGAATTTGATCTGGTGGCAAAGACACACTTTTAATAAGCATCATTATATATTAGTCTTACCAAGTAATCTGTCAGCATCTTAGACACTGCCTGAGTTCTGACACATACAGAAAAGAAAGCAACACAGTAGGATCCAGATGGCAT
>NW_010097875.1:0-1433 GCF_000699245.1 Pterocles gutturalis | reverse complement strand
CAGGGAATAAAAGAAGGACTGCTCAAAGTGTAATACTAAGGAATTGATGCATTCAGTGCATCAGTTGGAAAGAAGGGTATTGGTTTCTGTCACAATGGAGAAAAGACGTGGAAATTAAAACTTCAGAGAAGAAATAATGGTCTTTGTTTTGCTGCTGCTGAGTTGGAGAGAATGGTGTGAGAGAGAAAGTGGGCATAGCTGGGACTGAGCTGTGAAACAGAAACACAGTAGCCATCAAAAAATAAAAAATGCAGTGGAGAGAAGAGTCAGAAAATAAAGCAAAAAGGCCTGAGAGGTGAGAGGAGGTAAAAGCCAAAAAGCATCATGAAAGCCTGAAACTGTTCCAAAACTCAGGGAAAGGTCAAGATGGATGAAGTCCAGACCTGAGGGGATCTGAACCCATTTCTTCCTGGATATGTTTAGTTCTGGAAGAAGACTCAATCAGTTTATCTTTTGCGGGCCTGAGCAGAATATACACAGCTAGTGGAACATGAGTAGCAGTAACAAACAACAGCATTTCTGTTACATCAAAGAGATCAAGTGTTTTTCTTTTATTGTAAGAATATTATACTGATATACCACTGATGTTAGTATGCTCAGTCCAGAGCAAGTCCCCTGAAAAACAGGAAATTAAACAGTTCTAAGAGGAGGAATGCATTCTGAAGTAGTTTGAAGACTAGCACTTGGATGGAAACAATCTGTAATTTAAAAATACCTTTTAATTAAGCTATTTCTGCACAATTTCCTGACCGCATAGCGCATAATGTTTGCTGATGTAAATCAGTGCAAAGAATTGCGCACGTGAACCACTGTTTTTAGCAAGTAACGTCAAGATTGCATGGTACATCAAGAACACAGTATGTTTTAGGAAGTGATTATTCCTCTCTGCTGAACAGGCACTTGTGAAAGACCGTATGGAATCCTATCTCCATTTTTAAGATATTAACAAGCTGGAGACAGCCCAGCAAAGGCCATCAAGGGTATTGTGGCCTGGCAACATGTACAAGAAGAGGCTGAGAGAACTGGGTTTGTTCAGACTTAAGAAGAGAAGGCTAAGGGAGGATCCAATTGCTGTCTTCATCTTCAGCAGCAATAACAATGGAGGCATATGGGGCCAAGATGATACAGCAAAAGGATGGTAGAAAACAGACGAGAGCTGTAACAAAGTTCAGACTAGATATAAATACATTTCTAAAGATAACTTGCTAACCTTAATTCTAACCTTAATCTTCATGTCACTACTTGGAGACCTCCTGTCATCATCACCCAAAACTAGGGGAAAATATTTTTTCTTTTTTTTTTTCCCTTCATTTTCTTTTTTTTTTTCCCTTCATTTCCTTTTTTCCCCTTCATTTTTCATTGTAATTAGTGCCAATTTCGTCCTTTGATATTTTGGAACAAATCAGAATTGGTTTCCTACTACAGACCAATAT
>NW_010097874.1:0-7415 GCF_000699245.1 Pterocles gutturalis | reverse complement strand
TCCCAGCACCCTTTCTTGACTTCCTACCTCACAGTTCATCCTTGTCCCACTTTCAAGCCTAGATAATCGGTGGCCAGTTTGCACTCAAAATGTTTAAAGAATTACCCCCACCTGCAGGATGGAGGAGCTCAGCAGCTGGTATCTCTGGTGCCCTGTTCACTTACTGGAGACTCAGCAGCCTTCCTGGTGTCCCGGCGAGCCACGAGGCTGCAGCACAGACAACCTTTTCCATCAGTGACACAATGGTTATTTTTCATTTCCGTCGGACTGAGCTCCAGAAAACATTCTTCCTTCATGTTCATCATCCTCTGAAGGAGTTGGAGGGAAAAAAAATTAAAATGGAGCCTACCAACCCAGTGTCCCACAGACTGGTGTGGCAGCTCAAATGGTGGGAGCAGCAGGGAGGTGCCACCGGGATGTGTGAGCATCCTTTAGCCTTGGCCACCTCCACTGTGAGGCCAGCGTAGAAAATGGGTAACAGAAGGCGGGTGGTGAGACCAAGTGTGTTCCTGACCCCGACCACTGCTGGGAGAACAGGGAGAAGGAGGAGGTCGGTTCCCAATACCTGGGCAGGGTAAAGAGCTCCGGCATACTTTCCTCCATTTCAAACCTGCTGCACTTGGACACCGGTTTGCCCAGCTTGCTGCAGCACGTCTCAGCTCTGCTGTTGATGGAGCAGCTTGTTGAGGGATGAGTTGTGGTCCCTGCTGGCTGGGCTGATGATGCACATCCTCGGTGGTAAGCAGGATTTCACACCACAGACATCCTACATTGAAAACCCAAACCATAGTCTTTGGTCTCAACACAGACAAGCTCATTTCTTGTATCTAAGGGCAGGGCTATGCCAACAAGCAACCACCATTTTGAAACTGGAAAGATGAGAGTGCCAGAGGAGGCTGACAACACACAGCAGGGCAGGAGATCTGACTTCTGGAAGCGACACCACACTTGAAAGCGCTGCTTGACATTAAAACCATCATGAGTGCAAAACCCCCTTGCACTTGGGGCAGGGAATGGGATATTTTCCTCTTAGCTTGAACTGCAGCTCAGATGTGGCTCTTTCCCAGCAGCTCAAAAAAAACCCAAACCAAAACAAAACAAACACAGAGGGGGAATTGTCAGGATACTTCCAAAACTGAAGAGAGGGAAAAACACAGCCACCAGCCTGGGTTTTGGGGACCTGGGTTCAGCATCTTGAGCTGCCAAAGAAGAGCAGAGAACGCCCTGGGGAGGCTCTAGGAGAGAGGGGAAAGGCCAAATTACTGCTGCTGCCCTGGAGCTGAGCTATGGGTGCCCAGGGTGAAGCTGTGGGCATGCTTCAAGGCCAGAGGGTTTGGTCCCTTTGCTTTCAGGAGCTGCCTTGCACTTCGACCTGTCCCCAGGCTGCACCAGGGTGAGCTGTGGGGTCAGGAAACTTGCCCCGAGAGCATCCCTCTGACACTGCTCCCCCCCTACACTGGGTCTTTATTGAGCTGTGCTCCAGCTGATTAAACTAATTAGTACTCCAGGCTTAATGAAGTAATTCACCACTTGACTTTATTATAGCCATTATTAAGTATTTACCTTCTCTAGGCAGCAAGAGGTTCACCTGGAATGCCTGCATAGCCAGCATGAAGGAAAGGTCCTCTGCTGCTGAGAGCATCCCTATGCCAGCCCCAAAATGTGGGCAGGGGCTGTGCCACTGCGGGCAGCGCTGCCACCATCCCGGGTGCAGTGCTCTGCCTACGCGGGCATCTTTGGGTGACCAAAGGCAGGGGTTTTTACAGGGTTCTTTCCCAAAAGCCTTCAGCTGGTTTGATGAATTATAACTCCTCCTCCACTAAGAGCTGTTTGGGTGGCTGGAATGGCTCTGAAAGGATAAAAATAATTACTCTGGAGTTCATTAACCTGCTCATCTGGAGCACAGGAGTCCGCTCCCCCAGACCAGGAAGAGCAAACCCCTCATTTTAGGCACCAAAAAGGGTTTCCAAGGTGTCCTGCTGGGATAACTGCAGCCACCGAGCAGTAAATCCACTTCCAGGAGAAAGCACTCAGGAGTCCGTGGGGATTCACAAATGTATTATGGAGAAATATGCCCCCCCCCCAAAAAAAAGTTGAAAGCTATGGGTTTTCAGGAAAATAAACATTTGTTCTGCCTCCCTCTTAGAAAAAGGGGAAAAAAGAAATGCTTAGGCAAACAATTCTATCACTATTTACATAACACATAGGTGGATGTTTGCTCCATAATGCGTGAGCTGAAGAATGAACAGGCTGCAGCCCCCGGAAAAATGAAATATCAGGGACAAGTGCCAAAAATCCTGCTAAAAGTCTCCTGGCCCAGCACAGACCCAGGCTGGGGGTGGGGCCACCCTGCTGCTGCCACCTCCTTGGAAATGGTTTGTATTGGCGGCGGGGGCTTCTGTCCTCCCTGAAGCGACCTGCGGCCACCTCCCATCAGAGCCCACTGGAGCAGCTGGCCGAGTCACAATCCCACATTTGCTCCCTTGAATTGCAAATGGGCTTTGCCATCACCTCAGCTGGGGACATGTGGAGCATTATGTTATAATTTTATGTTACTTACATTGCAGTTTTTAAAGGCAGCCATGGTGGTTTACCTGCGAACACCCACTGTGTCCCAGCAGCCTGCCAAGGTCTCCGCGCATGACCCTGTTCCTGGGAAAAGCAGTGATGGGCACAAGAGTCCAGGGGAAAAAAAGCTGAGAGGTTTTATTTTATTTTTTTTTTCTTAAATAAAACTCTTCTTCTTAAGCTGAAGGAAAGTCTGAATTTGTGGCCAACCCTCCTGCCTCCAGCGGCAAGCCGGGAGCCCTCTCTGCACCGCCGGGCTGGGGGGACACGGCTCGTTGTGACCAAACGCGAGCTTTTGGGAGGCTTCGTTTATCTTTGCACTTTCCCTTCTGTAAGAAGTGTTCTGCTGGAGTCTGTTGAAGTATTTAAGAGGTTGAAGTAATCGACCACAATTTCTAAGAGGACATTCAAAGCAGGTTTATAGTCTCTCTCGGTGAAGTGTTGCATTGCTGAATTATCACAAATGCTGATGCCTTTGAGAGCAATAGAAATAACTCCAGTGTACAAAAGGAAATTATTTATAATTCAGAATAATTCTTGGTAGAAAGCACACATTTTTAATTGCAATGATAACCGCTTTTTGATCCTGAGATAAGAGGTGGTTACCATAGTGACCCAGTCCTTACTGATAATTTTTGCCCAACACTGGATAAGACACTCTGTGATATCTGCCTTCCCAGAAAGCAATTTAGGAAGATGAGTTTCCCAAATGTTAGGCCTTGGGTATGAAAAAAACAACACAGGCTATACTGAAAAATGATACCCTTTTGGTTAGCGCCTGAACAGCCTTACGTGCACATTTCTCTGCAAGTACACTCACGGACATTGTCTCAGATTTGGTGCAAGCTACAAATCTTGCTCAGCTCCAAAGCTGGTGTAGACTTAGCAGAAGAATTTCAAACACCTGTGGAGATTCAGAAAAAATGGAGAGAAGACACCAGAGACAAATTCGTCCTGCAGAACAAACCACCAACTATTGCTTACCATCAGAAAGGTTAAAAAAAACCCCCACATTTTTAGTTACTTTGAACAGTCTTAATATATATTTTCTCTAACAGACCATCTACCAGCACTTCCCTGTGAAGATCTCAGGAAACATTCTGAAGTCCCAGCCGTTGCTATAGTCAAGCAAAGACACGTTTTGATGTGCAAAGTTAAATGCAATCCTCGGTGAGACCAGGACCAGTTATTATTAACCAATAATATAATCTTTTTGGGCTTCTTTTGGTAATCCTTGCCTGTCTCTGCAGCCCTCTTGCGGATTTAGAGGCACTGGTCTGCAGGGTGGCATTGGGGATGCTCCAGAAATGCACCGTGGAGCTCTGGACTGCATTCCTTGCTGTTAAGCACCCTGTACATAAGCCTGCATTCAGAGTCCCTGGAGATGATCTCCTCCCCTGATTTATGGACCCAACAAGCAGATCTTGGAGGGTTGGGAGGTAGGAAAGAGTTTTGGAAATGCAGAAGGGTCTTGGTCGGAAGGAAAGGTGCTGTCCCGGGGAGCAGAGCAGACCTCCTCCCACACCGTGTTGGCAGAGGAACAGCCACAGCGCTGTAAACTTTATGACTTCAGAGACTGGAAATAAGGATCTAAATTGTTAGGTTTTCACCAGTTAGGAAAAAAAAATTCAAAGCCTTTGATTTAATTTTAATTGCTGTTTACTAGGTTACAGTTAAAACAGTCTCGTAAGAGTTTTCAGCAACAGACTCTAATAAATATTCAGGAGGAAGGATAAGGAGGGTTTTCATTTTGTTGTGTGTTGTTTTTTTCTTTTGGTGGTGTTTTTTAGCTACCAAACTACAATCTGCATGTTTAGAAAGCACCAGCCCTTCCAGGTGCTAAATCCTTACCTTGAGACCAGTGCTGCCAGTTCCTGTGATGCTCTTCCTCTTCTAAAAGTCGGTAAGCTTAAGGGCAATTGCGAGAATACAGACGGATAAATCAGTGTCTTCAACGTTCAGGCTGCAAAACAGAGGAACTTTAATTAGTGGAGCAAAGTCCTTAAGCAACCCATCAGGGAGCACACCATCACCATGATCATTACCATCACCATGAGTGCTGATGACTTGTACCCCTCCGTTTTTTCAGAAGAAAGCATCATGCTGAAAACACAGGTCTTTTTTTTCTAATTCCCTGCAGGGATAAGCAAGACCTCCGCATTTCCCAAGGTTGACCTAAAAGGCACGTGCAATCAGAAAGCCACACTTCTCTCTGCTTGGGAAGAAACAAAAATGAAAGATGGTTGTATTGTCCCACTGGTCTATCTGGATTAAAAGATAAAAGTTTGGTGCCAGTTGTTCTCTACAAAAAGCACTGCTTTCTTCTGTAAAGCAACTTTTTAATAGTTATTGTTAGGATAGGAACTATGTAGTCCTCTACTGCAGTTTATGGATTTCATAGGTTGTATATTTGGTAAGTTATACATTTACTTCTTCCAACAGGTCTCATGGAAGTTCAACCCAAACCGCTGCTGTGATTTTGTTTTCTTGTTTTCCACCTGCTCCATCAGCAGTCTGTCACACGAAGGGGCCTTTGCCAAACCTGTTAAACCAAACATAAAGCTGATGTGAACAGAATCACCTGGACAGGCAGGGACTGACAGCCAAGGGGAACACAGCTGGGAAAAATAAAAAAGAAATTGCAAATACTCCCTTCTCTGTAACCATCCTGTTTTCAGAAGATAGCCAACAAGAATTTTCCTTTTCAAGCAGAAGCCCAGCAAACAAAAACACTCCAGCTAAATAGAATAAAAATCACAGTATGAGACTGCTGTGGTGTGAAATGCAGGTGGAGAGCTACCCCCCAGAGAACCTCCTGGGGCAATAGCATCAGGAAAAAAAACCCCAAACCCCATCAGTGAACACTGGAGTGAAAACAAGACAACAACTGCCTTAGGGAAGGGGAGCAAGAGCTGAAAACGTGATGGTTTAGGTTGGCATGTTATTGTGAATACAAATAGCTGTTACCTAGCTCGTTTCGTGCGTGTTTTGAGAGGTAAGGATGGTAAAACAGAGGGATGTAACATGTTAGCCAAGGCCCGTTGTCTTTAGGAAGATGATCTGCATGGCAGCAGGTTGATAAATGGCTGTGAGGGAACAGAAATGATTTCTTTGCCTACAGACAATGCTCAGTGTGCCTGGCTGCAATTCCCAGTTAAGGGAGTTGGGCTCTTACAGTCTCCCTCTGTCTCTGTCCCAGGGCTGAACTTCATTAGTGCTTTGGGCTGTTTTCCTTCTCCCACATCAAGACGTCAAATCCCTCTGCAAAAACTGAGACCTCACGAAGAGTCCTTTTGCCGTCGCGTTCAGATCCAGAACTAATGCAAAGCAAATTCCAAGTGCTCTCTCCCCTCCAACACATCTGCTGAATAAATGACCTGAACAGGTCATGTCTCCATCCTGCTTCAGGAGGATTTTTCACACAGGTACGAGCTTTTTTTTTCAAAGAAGGTGGAGGTGCAGAGACAGAGCTCTGCTTGCAGGGCTGGAGGCTCTCGCACTCCGAGTGTCAACGTGCAGCTCAGGAACCAGCTGAAGTCCTGGGTGAAGACAGGGAATGGATATTTCTATATCTCTTCCAATAGGTATCCTACCTTTTTCTTTCCTTCTTTTCTTCCTTTCCTTGTAAGCAGTCCTAGATACATCTCTTAAGTGAGCACATTCAGGCTACTGTTGTCATTTTGGATTGCAGACCCAAAGCAACGGACCTTCTTGCAAATAAAGAGCCCATCGAGCAACATGTTGACACCCAAGTTTTGTTGTACATCACATTAGAAGAAAGCCTGTCCTGTTTCGGAGCCAGCTGGGGTATGGCAGCGTGACACTGGGCTGCACAGCACAGAAATACCATTGGCCCTCATACCAAAAGACAAAGATCAATGTCTTTTTTTTTTTTTTTTTTTTTTTAGGATAGGATCTCACCTAGTAATAAAACAAGAAGGATGTGAGATTGTTGAAACAGTTCAGCTGCCATCCATGCCTTGAAGGCACTTCAGGGAGGCTGTAGACCAGGTAGCAGGAAGCAATGCTGGTTAAAGCTGGAGCACCAGCTGGCGTTCCCTGCAGTGGGGTGAAATGAAGGCAAGAAATGGTTGGTTTGTTGAGTGTCTAGAAATCTGCTTGGGGAGTTTGGTACAGAAAAGAGACCTGAACATAACCAGAGGTGATGTTCTTACAAAGAACATTACCTTCCTATCGAGGTATTAAAATGCGTTATTAAAATGCATTGTCTGCCCGAAACAGCTTTTGCTTCTTAACATGTCGCTGGGCTCCCATGGGAGCTGGGAGGGAGCTTCTGGGCCCCAAACTGCTCCCCTTGGGTCCTGGTTTCAGCTGGGACAGAGTTAACTTTCTTCATGGTAGCTAGCGCAAGGCTGTGTTCGGGTTTGTGCGGAGGAGAAGCTGATCACACACTGATGGTCAGAGTTGCTGCCAGGACAGTCAAGGACTTTCCAGCTTCTCTGCTGTGCCCGTGTCTGCAGGGGCAGGAGGAGCTGGGAGGGAGCACAGCCCCAGTTACTGGTTTAGGATTTGCCCTTAAATTTAGGATTGAGACTCAAACTGGCCAATGCTCTATTCCATATCATGCACGGCATGCCCAGTATAGAGATGAGGGTCTGACCAGAAGTTCTCCCCCTCTCTGGGTTGTCTCTCACTCTCTCAGGTGCTTAGGCTCTTATCTCTTTTCTGGGATTGCAGTTTCAGGACTCTGCTCTGGGATCGTTATCCGGGAACAAGCTGAGCCTTGGTCACCGGGTGGTGAGCAGCTGCACTACGTATCACCATTTGTATATTTGTATATTACTGTTATTCCTATCTTTATTATTATTATTTTCATTATTATTTTC
>NW_010097873.1:6227-9799 GCF_000699245.1 Pterocles gutturalis | reverse complement strand
CTGTGACGTCGCAGGTCTCGTCATCGCTGGGGAGGGGCGGGGTTTTCCCGCGCAGGGAGGACGGAGGGGTTCAGTCAAGCTCGGGACCCCGCCCTTAAAACTAGCAACGTATAAACGAAATAAAAACCAAAGTGAAAGGAAAAATAAATAGGGATGGAAAAAAAAATAAAGGGGGGGAATAAATAGGGAGAGAAAAATAGAAAAATTACAGAGGGAAAAAATAAATAGAAAAAGAATAAGGGGAAAAACAGAAAAATAAGAAGAAAAATAAAAACAAAAAAGATAATATAAAATTAAAAGCAGCTTTGTCTAGTGCTTAAAACCAAACACACAGCCCTGACACTATTATTTTGTTAATATTTTCATGACTGAACTATTTAAAGGGATTAGTATTTAAAGCCTGTTCAGAACAGCCCCACGCTTTATTAATCAATAAAAGACAAGATGCAAGTCTTCAGTCTTTTTTTTATTTTAAAAGTACATTGAGCAGCAAATCAAGCCTCTATGTGAGTCCACCCCAAATTCATTACTGCAAATAATTATCTTAGAATGATCCAACTTGGAAAACAAAAGAACATATAATGCTAAACTCGCTTTGCTTCAAGTACAGCATCACACCCATTTTGCACCTAGGAAGCATCCACTCACTGGGCTTCCCTGCCGGACATCCCTGAAGAAGTCACTTGAATCCCAAGGGGCACCAGCCACCGCTCCATCAGCGCGCACAGAGCGAGCAGCTCAGGGGACCTGTAATGGGAACTTTATGTCCTTCCCTCATCACTTCAGGCCATTAGTGAGCTAAAAGCCCTTCGCTACCCCTTGGCTAGCTGATGGCTCTAAAGTGATTCATTCTGGTTCCAAATGAGCTGGGGTTTACTAAAGCAGAGAACTCAAAACAAAACACAAGCTGGTTGGCAGCTTCACACTTAGCCTACGATGTTTCTGGTAAAAACTCATAACCAGAAATGTCTTTCAACTTGAGCTTGAGACAATGACAAGACAACGTGGGGAAACATGCTGCATCCTATGTGTTCCACAACTATTTTGTCATTTTGTAGGCATTTTAAAGTCTTCTCGGTTCAACGGTTTCCAAGAGCACCACAATGGTGTACAGTAAGTAAATGCTCACACTGCCAAATGGTCACATACATGATAGCACCTTGATATGAGGGAAGTATTTGAATAGATGTTTGTTCAGATTTAAAAAACCAAACCCACAGCAGATTCCAAGAAAGTGATTTATTTCCACTTGTCCTTACAAGTTAAAGACAGTATGCTTTTCATAAAAAAACAGTATCATGTACTATCTAGAAAATGATCACACCTTTCTTGTCAAAGAAAATGCACCCAATTATGACCTCCGATCTACCTTTAAAGGATAGGTGGGTTGGTTTCTTTCTTTTTTAAGAGTAATCCTCAGACTGTATCAGCAGAAAACATATAGGCGAGGATAAAGTTACCAGTGAATGGATAAATGTTTCTGCATAATTAGACATATGTTAACACAGAGGAACTCATCCACCAACTAGTGCTCCATGGGCTCCTCTGCCTTTTCTGCAGGTTCATCAGCAGGCGGAGCAGGCTAAAGAGAGAAAAAAATACATATTATAGAACGGCAGAGCATAACACTTGGCAAATCAGCCTTATCCTGGATCATCATGAGTGCATCAATGCAGCTCATGCCAGCAATGGCTTACAAAGCAACGTTATCCAAATGAAGCATGGAGCAGGACAGAGCTGGTAATACCGAGACTAAGGATGCATCTTGGGGCAGGCATGACAAACAGACGTAGCCACTTCTGTTGCAAAAAAATGAAAAGCAGTACTTGACCACAGATGAGGAAAGACGGCTACTTTGGAAAGGCCCATCACCAATTCAACATAATTTGATTTAATAAGCATCTTAGTCTCCAGATAAGATTATACATGCTGGTTTTGGCTGGGATAGAGTTAATTTCCCTCACAGTAGCTCCTATGGGGCTGTGTTTTGGATTTGTGCTGAGAACAGTGCCGACACCACCGGGATGTTTTAGTTACCGCTGAGCAGGGCTCACACAGAGCCAGGGCCTCTTCTGCTCCTCACCCCACCCCACCAGCGAGTAGCTGGGGGAGCACAAGAAGTTGGGAGGGGACACAGCTGGGACAGCTGACCCCAACTGACCAAAGGGATGTTCCACACCACGTGATGTCATGCTCAGTATATAAAGCCGGGGGAGAAGGAGGAAGGGGGGACATTCAGACTGATGGCCTTTGTCTTCCCAAGTAACCATTAGGTGTGATGAAGCCCTGCTTTCCTGGAGATGGCTGAAACCCTGCCTGCTGATGGGAACAAGTGAACAAATTCCTGGTTTTGCCTTGCTTGTGTGCGCAGCTTTTGCTTTACCTGTTAAACTGTCTTTATCCCAACCCACAAGTTTTCTCACTTCAGATTTTAAAATCACATTCCTACAACTCTACTAGAATAGTAAAGGGTGTTAAATGCCATAAGCATAAATGTGATAGGTCATATATCACAAAACGTTGTCTTTCAACAAAGCTTACTTATTTATATCCAAAACACATACCCTTCTCTGTGGTCTCTCCTCAAGCCCTTCTAGGAATGGTGCTACGTCATCATCGTCATAGATGGTAAACTCCATGTCTTTGCCAACAATTCCAATGGAAACATTCTGTTAAGAAAAGTCTTGAAATAAGTGAGAAGCATTTTTCTGCTAATTACTCTGTGGCTTTACAGCTTTCACATGTGAAACAGATGAACGTTTTCTCCAGTGATACAGAGACTCATTGTGCTGTCTGTGTCTACTCAAGGAAAAAAAGGAAAATTTGAGAGATTCCCTCTTTGGTGCCTTGTACTAGAAAAGGAAAGGGAGGCAGATTTACTCCCTACAAAAGCTATGTTTCAAATTCTTGTAAATAATACCACTTTTCAAGGTTTTCAAGTTCTTTCAATTTTTTATTCTCTTTTTAATAGCATACATGATTTTTCAAAACCACTTATTCTAATCTTATTTCACATTTTCATTATTTTAACAGTTCTAAAAAACAAGGTGGGCTAAGAATGAAAAAAATTAAGCATGGGAAAGGGCAGATCAGCCACAAGCAGAACATCAACTAATGGATATCCTTAGAATTTTCTTGTTCAACTGTTCCTCAATTCATTGTCAGAAGTTTCTGCAACTTTTTGATGCTGGGGATACTCAATCAACTGTCTGTGCATTACCTTCCCTTACCTCCCAGCTCAACTACTGACTGTGCTTACAATGCAAAGTTGTGATTTAGTTGCATGTAATGTATCTTGAACACTGATCAAAGTCTAAAATAGAATGAAGCAACCAGGGAAACAATGTCTTATTTAGAGAAAGCATAATTTTTGTTAAGAAAGTAAAATCTGAGATAATTGACTGTAGATAAAATGGTGACACATGAAATTAAGATGATACTGTCTACTGTGTTCAGCTTCCAAATTTCAGTGCCAGCCATACCTTACATTAATTTTTTCATGGTAATTTCTAATAAAAATGGCACTAAAAGTTCTTGCTAAGAAAACCTAGTATTTACCTTGGTGGTCAGAT
>NW_010097873.1:5041-6215 GCF_000699245.1 Pterocles gutturalis | reverse complement strand
CTCTCTCAGGGCACGCAGTCCATGTTTAACTAGCTCATTTAGATTGCCTTAAAATTAAAACAGAAGACATTTAGTAAATATACGGTATTATCTCTAGACACTCATTTCCCCTTCTTCCCAGTCCTAGCTGACAACCAGAAAAACACCTTGGCTAGCTTGGCTTCTACCTCTCCTTAGGTACTTCTGGTACTGACTACAGAGTCGCTTATAAAAGTATCCCTTGAGAAAACAGCCCTTCCCTACATTTGAGGTCGAATGCATCTAGTTTTGGCACCTGTCTTGCCTCCAGTGCAGCGATAATCACACTATTTTTTCCCCAAGAAGCCATTCAGTAGCCTCCTCATCACCCGTTTCATATAAAAATAGATTCACCATTTTAAATGCACCACCTAAATACTTGCCCTGACATACTATCCCTGCTCTGATACAGAAAGAATTGTTCTTTCTCTGGGTTAAATGAGGCAGAAGCCTTTTCTTTTTCCCTTCTGATTTTCTGAACACAACTTCTCTTTTCGTTAGATGTAATAAGCATCCAGGTGTTAGACATGAAGATCTGTAGTATTTTCTTAAGAATTTTTGCCTCCATGGAAATTTACACTTATGCCAAACTTAGGTCCCCAAGTTTATCTTCCTACCTTACTAAATGCAAAAGAATGGAGCAGTATCAGAAAAACTGCATAACTGATGAATACCACTAGATAGACAGGGCTTCATTACTCACAGTCAGTAAATTCAGTCATATGTCTCTCCAAGTAAGTTCGTGCTGACTGTGAACGAGCACCAATGGACATTGCTTTGCAGTCAAAATAGTTTGCAGAAGGACAAGTCTGGAAGATGTGAGGACCCATATCCTACAAAGAGGGGAAAAAGTTCACAAAATGTAAACCAAATGTACAAATTCATACCAAGGCTGCTGCTGGAACACATATTTTCTAAACCAGAGTTTTGCTCCATGGTACACTGCATAGCTTCCATAAACTGTACTGTGCTCTCGTATGCTTCCTACTTCATGCCTTGTAGTAGATATTTTACCCACATACTGGCTTATCTGCAAAAAACTAAAAACCCTGCCATAGACTTAACCATGCCATGCAAGATTTCAGGCAAGATGAAAGCTTCCTTCAGCCTTCCTCGTGTCAAAAACCTTCAGGGCAGAAATACTGTGTGTGCTCCA
>NW_010097873.1:0-5010 GCF_000699245.1 Pterocles gutturalis | reverse complement strand
ATTAAGCAAACGGTGCCTTCTGAAGAAGTAGAAGAGAGGCCAGTGATGATTTCCACGTCCACTTTCTAGAAGAAGTACTTAAAACAGTAGTTTGTAAAGCTCCATAATCACTAGCTCCATGATCACCATCATGAGATCAACACTTTCATGCCTTAAAACACGAACAAATCCAATATCTACAGTATCTCGTTTTGCACTTTAAAATAGTTTCGCCTTTTTTGCAAATGTACACCTCATAAGCATAGGTAGGATGAGCTATCAATAAGCAGCTTTAAAAGTTATATTTTAGGGTAAGATAGAGAAAATTATTTCCTTATTTAGAGAATTTTGATGAGTCTACTTCTTCCTTCTACCTTCCCCTCTTAATATCTATTTGTTGTATAAAATTGCATTAAGCACATTTTCTTTTAGATCAACAGGAGGAACACAGCTCACTTACATCATAACCTGCAATGAGTAGTCCTACGCCATATGGTCTCCTGCCATAACGCTGCGTTGGTATCTGGGTTTCTTAAGTAAGCTAAGGAAACAATCTCAAAATAACATGTTAATTACCCAAAACATTTTGGTGCATCACTGCTTCGCTTAGAAAAATCACTACATAGTCTTTGAAAAGCTTTCTGCAGCAGTAAAGACCATGTTCAAAGAAATAGATCTTGGGACTTATTTGGAATAAAGACTTCTTTTTCACCAAATGAAAATTTAGCAATTACCTTTTCTGAACAAGTATGAACAAGTAAAAAGCTATAAAAGTGTTACAAGTGTAAAAATAAAAAGGATACTGCTTCCAATTAGTGACACTAGGCGAGAAACTGGAAGAGGCCTATCAAACACAAATCTAGAATCCAGACACTCCTGACGCATGAAATTGCTAGGAGGAAAAAAGAAAAGAAAAAAACAAATCAAAACAACACATAGATGAAAGTCACATTGAGTTTTTGTCTCAATACTTGTCTGCTAAGGTAAGTATATTTTTTCTTCAGCTCTGCTCACTGAGAGAAAGGGTCAAAGGCATTACATAATTTCATTTCATCATGACCTATAATTGTTGTTTAGAAAACTGACCACACACTTGAAAGACTATTACAATATTTCAGCCACACAAATGGAAAGAAGGTAGAAGTTCATACAGGCAACAGACTGATCATCTGGAAAAAAGCTACAGTTCAAATGGTAACATTTCTTTGTAACATTACAGCAATTAAAGTTTATTCTAGAAATTCTTTCTATACCTTCTCTTTGTCCTTTCCTACCAAACTGAGGAACACTCCTCCTTCAGTGCACATTTACCTCATCTGATGAATCCATGTGTCCAGCAGGTAAGAAAGCCCCTCTGAAGGCGACATATACAGCAGTGTTATGTTTTTAATAACTTTCTTAAATGCATGTACACAGAAGCAGCTGCCAGGGGGAAATAAGTGATGCCCCTTCTCAGACTGCTTGGAAAACCCATCACACTGAGGAAACCAGACAAGTAACAAAACCAAAGAGCAAAATTTTGTGCCAAACAAATTAGATTTCTGCCAACTAGCTAAAAATCTGCCAGAATTTCATGCTGAGGTCTTTGACATAGTACAAGAGTCGTAACTCAAGGCCAATCCTTAGCTGACCATAAAATTTCATTTGCAATAGCCTACAAATGAACTTTCACTCATTGTTGCAGAACTGTGTATGTCAACAACTGAGATACTCACCACAAGAGTCTTGCATCAGCAGTAAGTCCAGCAATCGAGATACCAATATGGTTGTCAACGTACAGGATTTTCTTCTGATGAGCTGCCAGCTCAGACTGTGCTCTCTATATATAAAAGAAGAAAGCTATGTGGCAGACTAAACAGTTTGCTAAGCACTGTGGAGAAATCTGCTGATATTTATAGCAAGAACTGAATATGATCACGAAACAATTAAAAAAACCAAACAACTGTACACTTGCAACAGAAGACAAGAAAAACCCAATTCCACTTCAGTTTTTTTTTAGGAAACTGCCAGAACAAAAGACAGAACAGACACTCACTCAAGTTTTGGGAAAAGAAATAAACAGTTTTACTACTTAACAACTAAGGAAAAAAAAAAAAAAAAAAAAAGAGGAACACATCTTTTAAAGGGAAAAAAATCTTTCACTCATTTCCTTCACCATTTTGTGAAAATGTGCTTTGCATAGGTACTGAAAATATTTATAGTTCTATACTGGTATTCAAGCAAAAGAAAACTGGCATTGCATTTACATTACACATAAAAGTTCAGACTGTGCAAAACTAATGTCTCAAATCAAAACTTTTCTACTACAATTATTGTTCTGAGAACACTGTTTTGAAGTTACCTTGAGAGCAACCAGAACAGCATGAGTTTTCGACTTCAGCCCCACAGTAGCTGAGCCTTGTTTCACAGCTTCCATGGCATATTCTATTTGATGAATTCGGCCCTACAGAATGAAATCAAAGGTAATCATTCTGAAGTTAATCCTCTGTATCAATTTTCAATGAGTTTTGATTTTCAGGCCTTTGATTCCCCAACCCCAACAGGTACCTTTGCTACATAACAGTATAAATCTACAACCTTTAGACTTCCTCAGTTATCTTCTGCAAATGCCTCACCATTAATCCACAAAAATCTGAGCCACTCCCTACTGCATACAAAGAAACAGGAAAACTAAAAAGAAAGGGTGAATAATCCTGACAATATAAGAATCACAAGGCTTTTCTCCGTCTTCAGAGGAATCAGTATTTGATCCAATGTGATTCAAAGACGGAACTTGCAGCTCAAGTTAGACAGTTAACTTTTAATCGAGTTTCCTGAAGACAGGAGTCTTATGCAATTGTTGTGTCTCACCATCCATTCCCTAATAACTTCTGAACAAGTTATGAGTCAACTGCAGCGAAGTCTGAAAGAGGAGTAGAGGTCTCAAAGGCACTTAAATCCACTCAAGTTCTGCAAAGGTGGCCAAGAGCTTTGCAAGAAAGTAACATAATGTCCCTTTAATGCAACTACCGAAAGCACAGTAGCTAGTTTTCTGCACTCTAGGTGGCCAGCCTATGTCAAAGAGTCAACGTGTTCACTGCTGCTCTGCAAGGACGGGAATTACTAACCGCGGCACGCAGTTGCATCCTACCAGTTGTGACTGTTGTATCCTACCAGTTGTGAGTGAGTGGAATGTAGTAGCTGTTGCAGTGAAACATACTGGGGATAATCTACAGGAAATCACCTCCTATTAAGTTGTTGTTTTTGGTTTTTTTTTTTGGTAAAGGTTTTTTTATTTATCTAGAGAAAAGACTTGCAAGGCTGTAGAAATGTGAAACCCCTTGTAGCCCTTAATCTCGTATTTCCTTTTCTTTATAACAATATTTAAAAACATCCTCCAATAAAATATTATTACTCTTTGCTCCTGTATTAACAATGCCAGGAATTACAACGGTATCGTATGACTCCCTCACCTACACACATGCATGGAGCAGTAATTGTAGCATAGTAGCAATTTTAAATGTCTTTTTTATAAAAGACATCAGCACTCTTCACATTTTCGAGGCAACTTATGAAAAAAGATAGAAATTAGTGTTGTTGATTACTTCACAACATCTACTAAAACTCTCAAGAGAATGTTATAGCTTTAAAAGTAATTTTTAAAGTAACAGATAGATTAAAAAAATTCAAGTTCCTGATAAAGAATCTGCCAGAGAAACACAAGCACTAAGATGGATGAAAACAGTCCAAAGCCATCTACAGCTATCATGGTATTGACTAAAGAACATTCAAATATTCAAGGTTGTCTTCATATAGGATAGAAAATACAAAACACACTCTGTTACAACATATGTTGAAAATGTAGTTTTTAAACAATACTACTACATGATGAAGATTTTCAGTGGCGATACAAATTCACAAACTAATGGTATATTAACTTTACACTAATACAATTTACTATTGGCACTTAAAATAAATCTTTAGTTTTGCAATATCCAGTAATTAGTCAATTTTCAAGATTCTGATTTTTGATGAGCATCCTCCCTTAAAATGTCCATGCAAAGAGAAGAGGCAATATTAAACACCTGAACAAACACTTGCTTTAAAAGTTCTAGAATATTTATTTCAAAGTCAACACAACCTGTGTAAGTTTTAGAATACACAACATACGTTTTTAATAACAATACACAGTGAAACTGGTTCAGACGTAATAAAATTTCGAATTCAAGTGCAAACCTCAATACAATAGAAACTAGGGACACACAGCTGCACAGACTTCATAACTGAAGCACAACATGAACTGCATCACAAAATGATATGGCATTTAACCACTTACATGTTCTATCTCTCCATGTATCGCAATGCATCCCACACACAGGGATGTCTGTGACCATTTCAATTTAGAAAATGAAGACTTGTTAATTCATACTACAAATCAGTATCTCTGATGCCCTGCTTCAGTTACCACATAGGTACAGTCATTCAAATAGGGGCTTACAGGGCAGCAAAAATTGTGTACACAAAGAGAAACTGGCGCTGTTACAACATACTTGAAGAAGTCTGTGTATTCCCACTTAAGCACTAAATACTAACTTTTAATAATTCGATTCTGTTCTGAACAATTTGAACATAATAAAGCTCTTAACAAAAGAAGAGCAAGTTCTTCCCAACTGTAAACAAAACAGTTCCTTTCCAACATTAGCTAATGAATAAAAGAGAAAATGACTCAGCAGTAGCCTGACACTGGGGAGACACCAGCTCAGTTCCCTACTTTTTCACACCTCACTTACCAACTTTCTATTATAGGTCTGCAAACTGATCACAGAATGGTTTGGGTTGTAAGAGACCTTTAAAGACCCTCTCCTCTGACCCAAAACAATGGCATCTATCTTGTACCTGCCGGGTACATACACAAAGCATCCGCCCTCAGCCCTCCGAGGGGCCAGGGCCCGGGGAAGCCCCCTCGGGCTCGCACAGCAGCAGCGGAGGGATGTGCCCGCGGGCTGCTGGAAACCTGCGGCGGGCAAAGCGGGGAGCAGCCCCCCGCCGCCC
>NW_010097872.1:0-41772 GCF_000699245.1 Pterocles gutturalis | reverse complement strand
ATATACATACATGTGCTTAGTCTTTTCCTAGCAGGGCTTCATCTCCCTGAGTGCTCTGTGAGAAGGTCTAGGTACAGAGGTCTCCCCATCACCTGCAAGACTGCTCTTGCTCCATGTCCCAACAGACACGGCTTCCCACCGGACACCCAGGAAAAAAACATTTCAACAGTTACTTGGGCCTTGCTGATTGCTTCAGATTATTTTCTAAACTGCTAATATGTCCCATTAATACATTGGTTTCTGTTCCAGTACATGCCCTGCTTCTTTCTCAAGGATATCTGTAGTCATGGAATATTTACTTGTCTGGAGGATTTGCTGAAATAAATATCTATTAGTTCTTTCGTCTCCGTGCAGCTTGTCTGCTTAACACAGCTCATACAGAACACTGGAACACATCGACTTAATTTGCACTTGACAAATTACAAATATATATGATTATGTTTGACTGTATTATGTTGCTAATCAGTGTATTCAAGATGGCTGCATGCATATTATAATAAACTCCCATTTATTATGTATGTGCATGAACTGTATTAAGTCAATACATCGCCTAATTGTGTAGGCAGGAATAATCTTCCCTGTTATTACACATGTTGCTACAGTTTACTGTGATAGAAATAGCTCTTACTTTGAATCTTTCTGTAATATGATAGATTAACAAAGCACTACAACCCCATGAAAGACATCAATGCACTGGGATTAATTTGCTAAACTAGTATTTTTCCTCTTATTAGAAAAAACACTGTATTAACATTTAAATTCCTTGTTTCAGCTGAGTATCAGAATGCTGTTGTAGTCACTCATGTTTTCTGCATCTGTCAAATCCGTACTCTTAGCAAATATCAATTCATTTTTAACAAAACCCTAACTGCAGCAATTAGTGTTCTAAAGATAAGAATATTACACCCCTCGGGAGACGCTGAGGCATATTCTGTTCATTTGTTTGACTGTCTCTATATCGGGACACTTGCCTTTAATTAAGTAGATAAGATGTTTTAACGAACTCTTTGTAAAATAGGAAAGTTGTGATTTAGTTTTAATATGAGAAACTATGATGCTCAGCGCATCCTCAGCAGTGTTACGTAGTTCAGATGCTGTAATAACTTCTCATTTTAAGTGACAATCTTTAGACAATCTGCTTATTTACCCTGAAACATTAGTCCATGAGAGGAATTTAATCCCTTTTCAGAAACTGACTGTAGGCTCCACGTGTCAGCTAAATCTCAAGCCTGCGAGCGCGGATGTACATAAATCTTGTGCTGCCTTTTGGCAGCAAGGAGAACATGACCCATATTCTATGAAGGCAAAAGAAAGTATAGTTCAGGTACTGTCATTTCCTGTCCTAAAAATAAAATAAAAAACAAAACAACTCTCGATTCTCAGCATAACTGGCTAATTTGAATGCAGCAGTAAACTAATTCTAGTTCCAGGGTGATTTAATTAGTGCTACTAATAGAATCACATGTCATAATCTGTGATGTTGTGCCATATAGTATGGACATTCCCTCTGCTACCAAACTAATACCAAAAAAAATAGGCTGAAATTCTGGGCTCTGCCACGGTCTCTAGGCAAACCAGTGAACACAGGAGGAGATGACTCCTATCAAGATAGCAATGTGGAAAAAGCCAATTTCCCTGAAAGGCACTGAGGAAAATCCAGCAGGTTTGTGCTGTGGCATCACGAGAGAAAGAAACTTCACAGCTGAAGACAAAGAAAGGCCTGAGACAAATGAAGGTTCACCTTTTCAGGATGACATTGCCAGCAGGGCGGCTGGTAGGGCTGCCCCGTGAGGTGCTCTGCATCTCGTGGGGCTGGACGGTGTCCTCTGCCTTGCTGAATTCAGTGCTCACACACAGCCTACCTTAAAGCTTTCCATCCACACATGTACACAAAAAGCCCAGCAGATACTGATCACTGTCAATATTAGATCATTTTTAATATTTTATAGTAGGAGAAGGCTACCAGATTTGGCACACAGCCAGCCTATCTATTTGCAGTATGTCAGCGGAGACGTATGGAGGCCACCTTCCCCGTCTCCTCCCAGCTTATGGGACATTCTGACCATATCCAATAAGGGCAAAGTGTTTTCAGAAAAAAAAGAGAAATGAGAAGACAACAGCCAATATTTTGGTTTAAAAATTTGGGCCTAAATATGTTTGCTTTCACAACCATCTGACATATTTAAATACCATATATGTTTTGCCTTTATAGAAAATATTAAAAATTACCTTTTTTCCATGAAATAGGTTTATTTAAAAAAAAAAAAAACCAAACTTGAAGTACCTTCTTATGCATGTTTATTTATTTGTAACAATCTTTACTGAAGTTTACTCAACAGGCCTAGAAAAAAACAACTAGAAATTTATTCAGGGTTTTGCATGGTGCAAATTTTTGGAAAACTGGGAAATTACCCATAGTGGTTTTCCCTATTCAAAGCAATGAAGTTGCAACCTTCCTTAACATGGAAAATGAAACACAGATATACAAGGACGTGCAAGTGCAGCTTGTCTGGGTTATCAGCCAAAATACATCATCTGTAAATGAAGAACTGGAAATAAAGAAGATTGCTGCTGTGGCATGTATTTATTTTTACTTAGCTTTTTTCTCCAGCAAATTTGAACGCGGCTTACAACACAGACATTAACAATTGCATAGGAGAATAATGATTCGTGGATACCTGCTACCAGCTGGGTTGAAGTGAAAGGATTTTTGCTGTATTCAAAATACAGGCAACTACGAATGCATTTTCTATTTCCTTGCAAAAAATAATCACAAAGTCATGGGGTAGTCTTAGATTTCAATTACTTAACTTACTGGGTAAAAATTATTTGGCTCCATATACTAAACATCCCCAACCTACTCTTTGAACACTACAGCAGTTGGAAGACTTTCAAAGGCTCTAAATTTACTTAACTTAGGTATTTGATTTTAAGGAAAAATTGAAGTACAATAGCCTAGTGAAGCCAGTAGATATTTTTTATCTTACACCCACATGTTCTAACAGTGTTCATAAGTTCCCTAGCAGAAAATGAGACAGTCATCAGAACCTTTGAAGTTTATCTTCACAGTCTTTCTGTGTCTGCAAAAATTAAAAAAAAAAAAGATGTAATTTAATTTACATTTTAATTTGTTGTTTTGAATTCAGTAGGACATTTGAGTAAGCAAAGATGACCTCTCTCTTTTTTTCCTGTATATTTTAATAGGGTGACAGAACTTACACTGTATGTTACTGCAGTTCCATAGTTATGAGTCAATTTTAAAAACAATTTAACGTATTCAATTTTTTTTTTCTTTTGAAGGCTTCAAAATACAATTAAATCATTTTCACTCTGAAAATTCAATTAGACATCTTAAGTAGCCTTAAATAACTGGATCTGTCAGAGGAGTCCAGTGGAGTCTCCGGGACACACCTAGAAACTCCATCACTCCAGTCAAAGAATTAACCCTCACCAGCTTCATGCAGGGACTGCTGCTTAGAAGAGGATCTTTAAAGCATGTTGTCCCACAACAGACCAACACAATACCTCTACCTTGTTTCAAAGGGACACAGCAGCATGCATAACCTCCAGCTTTTTCAAGTTCCCTCCTTATTCAGGGAAAGGCAAGGCACCAGGTTAAATCTCCACCACTCATTTTCCCAGCTCACGAAGCATCTTCTTCACACACATTCAGAAATACTTCAGTATTCTTGTCGTACCAGGGGTCCCCACAGTCCTCAGGCTTCAGCTAAATTATGTTTTCATCGAACTCTTGTTCACAAAGCTCTCGGCAACCTTCAGCAATTGTGCTTCACCTGCATGAGACAGAGTGCAACCTATTCCAAAGAGTGTTGTCAGGCGGGATTAAAAAAATCCTAAAATAATTTTACCAGCTTTAGCCCTGTGATCTTAAATTAGTTTATACTGTAAGCACGTGTAGCTATTGTGCACATGCTTGAGCAACAAATACCACCCTCAAGCTAGATATAATGCCAGGAATATTTTATAATAAATACGTTTCATCGGCTGCTTCTATGCTTACACTTCCTAACACTCTTCAACAACATGGGACAATGACTGTGTAGTCTATGAGGGGCAGAGGAGGGTATTTGTTCTATTTCCACAATTCCTATGGCATTTGAGAAGCTTTAGGAAATGTTATTGCAAATTAGATACAAAAGATCACTTCACTCATTACTAAACTCTCTGGGAACATGCGTTTGTGTTGGGGCAAAGGGCAAACGCCTTTTAGCAACGCACAACACAACAGTTTAGGAGAAAAATGAGGAGTATCTTTTCTAGATGAAACCAGCGAGGAATTTTTAAGCGAGTAGAATGTAATTATCCAATTGAAATATAACATTGCAGCTTTCACCTCTACTCTTGAAAAAAGTGCCATGGGTCCTGTTAAGTGACTGCGTGTGGTCAGGAGCCCAGTTTCCAGCTCATTCAGAAGTGTGGTGGGAAGGGATGTCAACCCAGCATTTAAAAATCCCTTTTGTTCTACATGCAGTTTAGGAATATCTTTAAGCTTTCCCTTTTTATTGAGTTGTTCTTAATACTCAGGGAGAAAGAAAGCGAGTTTGAAATTTTTGTAGTTTGAAAATAACTTAATTTCTGAGTAGAAATCAAACCTGAAAAGAACAGCTGGAAAGATGACACTTTTGCACATCCTGTACAATGCAAAACAAACCTCTAGGACATAGCTCTAGAAAATTCCATATGTACATATATATATAACAATCATACCTAGAAACAATCTAAAAAATATTCTCAGAGCTTCATTTTGTTGAACTCTTTTTTAAAAATAAAATGCAAGTACCTGTGTCTGAGGTGCATATACACAACACGCACCTAGAAATCTAATGCAAACTAATGTTTTTATCTTACCTGCTTCAAGCATCATACAAAAAAATCTGTAAGTAAGGATATTCTCATTTGCAGCACCTAAGATCAGTGGACAAAAACCAGACCAAAGCTCTCTCCCACCTCCATCTCTTTGAGCCTATTGGGTATAATAAGTTCATTAGTGAGAATATGGATTTGGATTTCCTCCTTGTACTTAAAAATTTGAACTGACAAAAAATTATCACAGCAGCCTTCCAAACTTTTGCTGAAGAGGCAAGATCATGAAAGCGAAACACAGCAATAGTCTCCACTAATCTTCCCCATTACTCCGTGTTTTATGCTTTACTTCTGCTTCACTAATCTGCCTGCTCCCAGAGGTGATGACTCAGACAGGTTTGCTTTCTCTTTGAAACACCATTCCCCTTCTGACTAACCAAGCACCAGGCTCTCATTCCAATCTTTATACAGCGTGCACAGGAAATTTCATCCCATTGTCAGCAGCAATAGCTACATGGAAATAATAAACATGTTAGATCAGCATTGCAGCTCGGATAAGCAGCTCATAGGGAAGCAAATCTCTCATTTTACTTCCTTTGCAGTGGTTTTCTCTCTCCACAGCTCAGTCTCAGAGCACACAGGTTGGATTCCTTTTGGATGTAACCAAACATCTAGCACACTCCAGGTCCTCGTAGGCATCCCTTGAACAGGGCTAGAGGAGGGAAAAGCAAAACACTTCCGCAATGCAGAGGCGAGGCATCAGCAGGATCCTTTGGTCCTGACTACTTGCTGATGTGTACGTAGCCAACGTGACTCATACCTAGGGGACAAGCCTGTGATTTGCCCTATCTTTGTTCCGGTACGCATCCCATCTCTTGTGGGAGCCTGCTTCTACTGCACTTTGGTACTCGATATGTTAATTGAAAAACTGTTTCCTCTCTGACTAACCCAGCATGCAGCCCTCATTCCTACCCTTTTACAGCACGAACAATACTTCAAGTCATTCTCTTCCTAAAGTAACCTACAGGCAGATGATAACACAGGAGTGGTCTTTCAGATTTCATGTGTGTATTTAGTTTTGAGAGATATCAGTTTTTATTGTCTGATATTGTAATGAAAGTCACCTGTAATTAGTTTACTCTAAGTTCTCAGAATAAATCTCTCAAAAATCAGATTTTTGTTTCTTTTCAGCTTACACTCTCCTTCCTGCCTCACAGCATGTTTGCATGATGAAAAAAATACATTCAAAATAAAATCACATCCTTCTAAATTAAATCTCTCTGGAATAAGAGTGTCAAATTCATGTAGTGATTACTGCTACGAAACAACACTCTTTACAAGAAACAAAGTGTGAGAACTTGTGTGTGTATATACACATGTGTTTAAGACAGTATTGAAAAGAGTAACAGTCCCTCCAGAAAATCTTCTAGCATTGTCTTCTGAGAGCTGGCTACCTTGTTAAAACAAACAAACAAACAAAAAGCTGGTTTTCAGTGTTCTTCTTGGCCATATGTTTGTGTATTTTCTTTTCCAGCAAGTAATAGATTGGAATTGTGAATCCAAAGATACAGCATTCGACATGGAGTACAACCAAGGTGTTAAAAAGAAGGATTCTAAACCAAAATTCTCTGGATAAATCAAATCTACCCCTTTTATGTAAATAAAATGAATAACCAAATACTTTCCCTATCCTCACCTCTTTCCAAAAGGACTTTGCCTATTTTTATACCAAGGAGTAGTGCTTATCCTTCTGAAGGCCCTTTTTGTATTACAGCCATAGAAACGCCCATCAGATCTGTCCTACGTGATCTACATGGCTGAGGTCCTGTACCAGAGCAGGAGATCTGAAGTCAAGGTAACACTGTCCAAGCTCTGAATTTTGTCAATGGCAGGACAATGGGCAAATTCATCTCTATTTTCAGTGCTCTGAAGACCTGTAGTTTGCACTGGATATGAGCCTAATTGCAGGTATACAGGTTTGAAAACTGGAATCGTACGATCTGCCTTGCTGTCTGACCAGGAGGAGACATTATACTATTTTAAAAAGACAGAGATCCTGAGGTCTGACTTATAATAAGTATATTTTAAACTACTATATGAAAGGTGCTATAAGAGAGCAATGGATTTTTATTCTTTCACATTTCATCCTTGAACCAAGAAAGGTAAAGATCATTGAAACTTTCATTAATGATTTCATTTTGTATATAAAAACAAAACAATGTTTAAAAGAAACCCGTTACTGTCTACGCCCACAATACAAAAAAAACATCCTTCCCAAAGATCAGTCCCAGGTTTTTTCTTTTCTCTCTCAGCTCAAAATTTTGAAAACAAGAGAGGACAGTGTTGCAGCTTTCTGAGGTCTTTGTGGCACAAAACCAGGGATAGAGGAAAGATGGGGAGGTACCCTTGATCAGGGAGAGTAGTGATAGGTTTTAAGCTGAAAGAGGGGAGATTTACATTGGATAATAGGAAGAAATTTTTTCCTGTGAGGGTGGTGAGGCAGTGGCCCAGGTTGCCCAGAGAAGCTGTGGATGCCCCATCCCTGGAGGGGTTCAAGGCCAGGTTGGATGAGGCTTTGAGCAACCTGGGCTAGTGGGAGGTGTCCCTGCCCATGGCAGGGGGGTTGGAACTCTATGATCTTCAAGGTCCCTTCCAACCCAAACCATTCTGTGACACCTTTATCAAGCTGTTGGGCATAGTGCTGAGGGCAAGGAGGTGCTCGATGACAGAAGAGCAGCAGAGGTAGCACCTGGGAAGGGTGCGAGCCAAGCAAGGCATGGGCTGGTCCATCTTCCTGCCGCAGACTCTCCCCTGTTGAATGCTGCATCCAGAGAACAGAACAGGACACCATGGGTTGGTTATTCAACAGCATCCCGTGAGAGATCACTGTACATGTCTACCCTGCCTTCCATGAAACTCTTCCATTCCCTGATTTTGGAAGCTTCCCAGCCACTTTGGCTTTGCCTTACCAGCCATGCAGGAAACTTGGAAGCCTTTTAGAAAGGAAGATACTCATGTCACACCTCTGATGGATGCTGCATCTATGTTTCAGACAGTTCCAACTTTTGAGAGCCCAACACTCCTAATAAAGGAACCTGGACAGTTTCATCCATCTAAAGATAATTAAATTTCAGGACAAAGCACATGTCCTCACATTTGCCTCACAAAATGCCACTTCATATTGTTGCCTGGCCACCCTCCGCTGCATTCAGGCACAGCACTCTTTCTGCCCTTTAAATGTACTAATTACTTATTGCAGTAATTACAGCACACTAGTTTAAAGGTTTTTATCATTACTTTGGACAGATTAACAGGCCTTTGTAAGAGCACTTCAGAGCCTTTTGTTTCAAATTTTCATCATTAATCAGGCCAATGTTTCTGCAAAAATTCAATATTTATATTTCTGATAACAATGTGTGTACTTATGGGCATCTGTGTTCATAAATGACTTATAAAATATAGGTAAACCAGCAGTCACTGAGTACATAATACATCTTTCTTATGTACTGGAAGTACTTTGTACTCGATGAATCTCTTTTTTTCCTGTCATGGCATAAAGACAGAGGGGAGCAGGATTTGCAGAAGAGCCAGTCAATGCATCGTGTGTTGTTTTCATCTGCCTTCACTTTCACCAAAGCAGATGGGACACTACCCAAAGGGGCTGTGTGTATTTGTGCACCGTGGTCCAGTGCACAATGGGATATTTAAAGCTCTGGACATTTGGGGGGAGATGCAGGGGAGACACCCCTTTGGCTCTCTGCACAGCTCAGCCTGCCACAGCAGACTTCCAGCTCCTAATCACAAGAAGCAGCTGCACAAACATCTTCCCATGCCAAGCACCCTTCTTATAGGCAAAACCCCATCATCCAACCTTGCCATGGCTCTGTTCACTGGGAGTTTTGTGTGCAGGTACTTTATGTTCAGAAACAAGGAAGGAAATCAAGAAGACAATTATTGGAGTTAAGCACTCTTCACTAATAGGTTAAATATTTTTACTATGTTCCACATAGCTTGTTGAATAAATTTATTACAACCTATCTTGTTTGTCTTTTAGAGCAACCACTTTCATGCCCTAGCTTTTAGTGTCCCAGAGCTGTTCATCTGTCTAAGTCCTCAAGTCAGGTCCCTTCTGCTTGGCAGCAATAAGAGCAGCTGAAATAATATTTTTCCACCAGCAGAAACCTGAGCTTCTATAGAAGTTTTACTTATGACTTCCAATTGCTTTTGTTTTGATTAAGTCCAAGCTGACATAATAATTTTGTTTTTTGTAAAAAATGCATAATTTTTAAAGCTTCTTCAATATAAGTTTTAAGTGAGCATGATTCTCACCTTAGGAATGCAAATGTTGGACTGCTTTATTCATAGATGTACAACTAGAGATCTAGTCCATCCTTCCATTCTTTTCAGAGGCCAGCTATCCAACTGCAGCTTTTTTGGTCTTTCCACTTGAGCAAGAGTCCACGTCAGCAGTATTATCTCCTTCATATGCTAAGAAAATAACGAGTGTGATTACTCATTGAAACACTTACTAATACCTTCTTCTCAGTGCTTTTACTTTCTACAAATATTCCTCAAAACAACATTCAACTTTATGCCAGTACTCACTGACACATACTGAGGAGAATGCAAGAGCTAAAGCATACAGCAAAATAGTAAAATATTTATTTTCATTATGTTTTCCCAACTTTATCTGGCTTCAATATGTGGGCCAAATTCCCACCTGTAACAGCCTCTAACTGTACAGATTCTGCTAGGGTCAGGGTCTTCTGCAAGTTATAAGCATATGAAATGCGTTCCTTGTGGCCACCCTACAGAACTGCTGCTTCTGCTTAATGCCTAAGTGCTACCAGAAGCTGCTGAGCAGAACCGCCAGGCAAAAAGGGTTCAAGGTCCATGCACCTTCTTATAGCTTCTTCTTCAACACTTCAATGGCCAGCACTCCTCCACAAAAGCGGGGGGATAGAAATGAATGGCTTTCTTCCACTTGGAGTAGGCACATCAATGAAATGAGGAGCTAAATTTGACCTATTGACTTCCCTGAGGCAATGGCCTAAATCAGGATCACAAGGCTGATAATTGTCTGAGAGGGCAAAGGCCAGAATTTGGAAGAGCTTTCCTGCAAAAAGAATTGATTTTCTGTCTAAAGCAGCAATTGACATTTCATTTACTTAATTACTTTTCTCTTGTTCCTGACATGTCATGAAGTTTTAGTCACTATAAAATGCTCCTGATGCAACAAAGATATCTAAGATCTGGGTTACAGACACTGAAGACTCTTTGAAGACTACAGTCTAGTATAGTCACTGGTAGTTGCAGAAAGTATTCATATATGGTAAGGATAACAAACTGGTTCCATCAAGGTGATAAATTCCTGACATGGGCAGAATACTTGAAAAACAGAATCAACAGCTTCTACCTTAGCTAGTCAGTCCACAGGAAAAATGCAGTAAATACAGTTACAAGAAATTGAAATTCAGAGTTATACTTAATTTTTATCAGGGACAAGAGCTAATAATCCAGGCACAGAAAAAATAATGATAAATATTTACAAATTAGCAACCCAATTCAGTATGTATGGAAGAAAAGTTTTGTCTAGAAAGATATTTCAGCTGATGTTTTTCGCACTTACACAGCATCTTTATGAGGGTATCAAAGCACTTTCCAAGCACTGTCAGTATCCCTCTACAGATACACTGTTGAGGAACTGAAGTATGGTTTCACTATCCACCAGAACAGTTTTCTATTAAAAATAATGACTTGATAATGTAAAAACATGCTCTGGGGACTTAGAACTAGCAGTCACACAAGCCAAGCATCAAGCAATGCCTGATTTCCATCTGACCTACCTGGTTGGAATCTAGAATTAAAACCAGACAAGGACAAAAAATAGTCAGGAAAAGCAAAATTTACCACGGGATTTTCTAGTCCTCTCACATTACCTTTAGCTATTTCTATTTCCAAATAGCCTAATTTAAGCAGAGCTCCTTTGCGTAGAAACTCAGTTTTGAAATATGTTTCATATTCAGATGGACTTGGTTAGATTTGTATATTAAGAGTGTAATAGCTTTAGAGACAGAAGTAATATTGTAACCTCACAGCTTAGCCTAACAGATGCCCTATATCCCAGAGCTGCATAATAACGTAAGTTCATCTTGGTGTTGGACCATGTGGAATATCTCAGTGTGTTTATTATGTGAAATAATATATCCTACTCTTGAATCTTTCCATTGAACTTGCTTTCCTCTTACCATCCTCCCATCCAAGAGTTCCTCCTTTTTGGCTTTGGTTATGATTCATTTAGGTTTGAAGCAGTAAATGAGCCCCTGGGGGATGATGAGATCTCTCAGTATCAGCAGCCAGGTCCAAACTGAATCCCTTCCTAAAACTGGCAAGTGTCACTTGCGTTCAGTCATAATTCCTGGAATCAGCACACAGTTTCCTTAAGTGCTTTTCACAGGCAATGCTGCTTTTCTGGAGGGAAGGGAAGGTGAGGCAGAGAACAGTTATTAGTGAGAGAGATACAGCTACCTTGGTAGCGGTCTACAAATCATGAGTGACACGTGCAGGAGGCTCTTCATCTTCTCCAGCAAAAATCCAGGGAGGTAGAGTGAAGAAACTAGAGGTCAGGTTCAAATCAAAACAAAAGAACTTGTTCTTCACACACCAGGTTGGAGACCTACAACAGCTCTCCCCAACGGGGGCTACGACAGCCATCGGAGGGACACACAGGGTAATGGCACAGACGTCCATTCAACAGTCACTAAACACATCAGAAACCACATCTGACCCAGCAATTTCCTGAAGATGACACTAGCTGGTTGCTGAAGGGTTGATGAAGAAGCCTCCCCTTCTCTGTGCTTCCTCAGGAGTCCCTGAGCCTTATGCCACGGCAGGAGTAAGCACCACTGGTCTTACAAACAGGTATCAGGTCCAACTCAGCCCCGCCTTCCCAGTCTTCCATACAAAGCCATGCATAAGCTGCCCATTAGAAATGCAACTAAACAGTGACTATAAAACATCAAATTATACACATTCTACTGTTCAAAGCCACTTGTAATTAGGCAGCACTCCATATATTCCCACACTGTGAGGAAATCAATAACCTTCCATTGGTTACTGCTAATGACCACTTACAAAATGAGGTGTTTAAAGCTCACTCTCCCTTGAAAGTTTAGACCCTTAGAAGAAGCTACAAGAGGAGTAATCTCTAGTTTAGAAGAAGTAGCTAATTTAAATGAGGAACTAAAATACTGCTTATCGACAATAGGAGAGACAACTAAGTACCACGAGATTTAATGGTGGTATTACTGCTTTGATCCCTGCTGCTCAAAGCAATAATCCATGAGTTTTAAAATTCAAGTGCTTGACTGAAACTCTGAAAGCTCAAGTGGATTGTAAAGCACAATTGATATAAGTGGATCTTTAATTAGACAATCACTTTATAGGAGTTTTCTTTTATGAATATTAAGGAGGTTTGAAAAAACTACCAGAAGTTGTTTATAAAGTGCATGGGTACTTTTTTCCTAGGAAATCTCAGGAATAGGAGAAAAAGATTTATCTTTTCAAAAAAATAGACATGAGCTAAACGTCTACCATACATGTATGGAGTCATTAAATTGTGGACATGCCCTAAAACTGATGTGAGGTGGTCAAAAATCACCACTAACCCAGAGCACCTGGAATATTTGAAACACAATATACAATTTGAAATTTTAAGGTTAATGGTGTGTTTTATTTGTCATTTCACATCTCAGGTTTTTTCTTCTCTGACTCAGTATTTCAGTCTAGTCCACTGCTTTTAAAGTGCCACCTGAGGCACCCTGTACCTCTCTCTCGCCTTCCATGGCTCAGCACTTGCCCATCTGCCTGCAATTCACTGCATGGGATAACCCCCCCCAAACAATGAGCATTTGCAGCTAAACTCAAATTGTGGCAAACACTCCCAACACAGTCATGTTCCAATCAAAAATAACCCATTTCATATAGTATATTAGCTTTCACACTTTCCATCCCCATTGTATTCTCAGGATTATTTTAAATTACTCACTGGTTCTTAAATTCTTGATGAATGGCATTAATTTTTGTTGGCTAAGAGAACAACCGTCAGCTGGATTTTAATTTAAAGGGATTTGCTTGTTTTCTCCCACAGCCAGGGGAAGCTGATTGGTTTCCTGGGGGGAAAAAAAAAAGAAAGAAAGAAAAAAAAAAAGACTCTTAAAATAAGCTGGAGCTGGGTTGGAAGAGTCATGAGCTACTGCACACAAGTGTCTGCATTTTATCTAATGTACCAAATGAAACACTCAAAAAAGTTTCAGTTTTTGCTTTCTGCAGGGACTATACACTGCTATTTAAGAAACAGTAATATTTGTTCTGAAGAAAAAGGATGATATTTAATTTACCCAAGATCCAGACTCCCTAGTTCCAGTGCACACTGCCCCCCTCCCAAGTCCACTCACAAAAATCTTCCTTTCTGTGAGTATAACTCAAACACTAACTTAAAAGTTACAGCCCAGATTTCTGCCATTCCCAAAGCTAATCTGCAATTAGGAAATATAGATATTACCTTAATGTTTCAATGTATCTCATTTTTTTTTCTCACTGCACTATGCTATCCCCTAGAAATTTCTTAAATAATAAAAGCAGCATTAGAAAATAAAGATAAATCCCAGAAGTTCATCTTTCCATTTGCTATATGATCAGTACTGTGTCTGGCAGAGAAATGCATGCCCAGATTATGAATTGCTCTTCCTTAGTAAGGAAAGACAGAAATAGAGATATTGAAAAGCAGATAACAGAAGCATTTCTTTTTTATTATCCCTTTCTCTACCACTGTATACTAATCACTTTGACTTATCCCAGGTGACATAACTTGTAACTACTATAAGCTTTTATCACATAACAATCAAATCTTCTTTATTTCTTCTCTTTCTTGCTCTGTACCCATGCAAGAAAGCAAGCTATGCTTTCCGTAGCTTTCCCTCTTCCCCTCCCTGAAATTTTTGGTAAATTAATTCCTGAGAAGTCCCTGGGGTAAATGCCTATGCAAAAAGAAGTTTCCTTATTCCAATATGTTAGCAAGCTCCCATAATTTTTGCATTAGTTTCTTTCAGTATCTAGGATGCACTTGCTAAGTGACTTCATTTAGCTTGAGTATCAACCAAGGATATATTTAAATATATATTATTAAAGAAATATCCCAGAAATAAATAGTTGACGGTTTCTGGAAATGAACTTCTCAGACTACCCCCAGTGGCAGTGTGGTATTAGGATACACAATTATTTTCACAGTAGGGCTGTCTGTAGCCATCAAAATCGTGTATCAACCGCAACTGCATACATACACTTTCTTTCCCCTACCCTGAAAGATTTCTCTTTTTAGTTCATCGTTTACCAGGTACCTGCCTGTACTAGCTGCAGCTTTATGCTTTTCTTCCAAATTGCCATCCAATCTGGCAAGCAATGTGCTGTTTTTCTAGCTCAGCTGAGATTTACAGCAAACCTTTGGGTTGCAATTACCTCTCGCAGGTGTTACGTGACAATCACCGTGAGGATCTGTTCTTTCCTGGATGCATTATTTTGTAAGATCACTTTCTTTTATCTTGATTTTACCCGAGTTACCATCGTTTGTATCTTCCCTTCTCAGAATCTATCAGCATTTCAACTTATTAGCCAAACAGCAGGTTTTTTAATCCTCTGTATTTATTAATACCACATGTGTTTGTTCTATATTCATCACACAGTTTTATGGAATGGTTACGATCCCTCATCCTTTTCCACATAACCCACTTTATTTCCGAGGTGTGTTCCTGCGTATAGCCCCAGTGACTCCCGTGCGAACTGATGGCTCTCTCTGACCATCTCTACGGATGCTGTTTTGTCAAGCTCAGGAAGCTCTTCCTATTTTTAGTAGCAGAACAGTAGAGAAATATTCAAGTGATGTCTCTCACCTGCAGAAATATGGCTCCATTCATTTTGCTTGGATCCTGTTCAGCTTAAAACTTTGTAGGAAGTCATAGCAAATACATTTTAACTAGGATGAGTTTATTAGCAGACAATTTCCTTTTTCTTCCTCAATAAAAACACCACCAGCTGCAGCTATTTCTTCATACATGGTCTGCTTACTTTGTAGTAGCAGAGAATAAAACTGACTGCAGCAGAAACCATTTCAAAAAGCTTTCACACCAAAGAAGTGTTTCTGTCCCAGGCCTTGGGTCTCTCTGTCCTCCACACATCCCCCTGCCCCTGCTGCCTTGAGACTTTTACTGTGTGTCATTAGCAACTGCTCTGACTCAGGGTTTGAGTAGCTGGTGTGATAACTGGAAGAGTTGCACGAGATCTGGCTCTCTAGAGCCTCAGTTTGGGATTTTCATCCCCAGAACTCTATTTATGCATTGGGGTTTGGTAAATTCTGAATACTGCAAAAAAAAAAAAAAAAAAAAAATCCAAACACACTTGTGCAAGCATTTTTTTTTCTCTAATAAAGACATAAGATGCTCATAAGTTAAAAATAACAAACAATAGATATAGATCTCTCACCGATCTCTCTCTGCTTTTCCGAGCACCTCTCACACTCTTCTGCTGCTTCATCCGGGAGCACTGACCCCCCCGGGGTTAGAGAAGCAGACTGCTGTTTCAAAGACATCTTTTGCTCCTTCTTGCTTCTGTAACTGGAATCAAAAGCAGTCTGCATGTAAAGAAGAACATCTGTATTTCATTTAGAGAAGAAATAATACCTGTCTTTCTATGTCTACTTTTGTCCACTCAGTGTCACTGAGCTGTAGAAAACAGTACCCGAGCTGTATTTTGGGTCCAGTGCTGCATGCTTACTCTCAACATTTAGATATTCAGCTTTTCCAGAGTTAGTGAGTTACATGATGTTTAACTCAAGCTTATAGATGTTCCAATAATTCAAAAAAATCCTGCAGGGAAAATAAAAATGTTTTTAATAAGTTGCTACAGGCATGGAAAATTCTGTCCTGAAACGCAGGTTTTGGATTACCTGGAGATAGGTCTTGGAATGGAAAACTGCATCTCCAGCCCCAGGAAGATAAAATAATCATCTGTTCTGTCCACTGCAGAGCAGACGTTACCTTCAAACTGAATTAATGCAATTAAAATGGCTACACTTTCAGTTGATACTTATGTCATGATAATTATGCATAACAGGGCCAAAAAAAGTTAATAAATACGTTTTAATAGCCCACGGCAATTTCTCATCATGAATCTGACAACAGCTAACAGATGTGTCAAGAAATTTCCTTCTGTGCAAAGAGCTTTGCTGTGAAGTGCGGCTGAGGGTGTCACTGCACTATTAATTGCTTTTATTTGCCTTATTTTCAAAAGCCCTACGGGTGTAAAAACTTCTGGCTAATGAATCGCAGGTACAACAGGTTAAGGGACTTTCAGACGTTCAGCTGAGGGGCTGGGGAGGAAATAGCTTTTATGTATTTGTGTTATCTTGGGAAAAAATTGCCAAAATTGCATATACAGTACCTTCAGCCTCTAGCTAGTACAATAGAAAAACCATCCTCCCCATCAGCAGCAGGTATAAATCACGTGGTGAGTTTAGATCCTCACCTCTACACAACCAGTTCAGTTGGTCATGGAAATTACAGGCGAGTTTTACCCCTGGGAGAAAACTGAACAAATTAAGACAGATCTTTTCAGAGCTACAATTTAGCAAGTTTCCTCAGGAAAATGTTTATATCTAAGTGGAAGTCTGTGGAGCTCACTGGGGCTCTGAAGGCTGAACAAATTAAGACAGATCTTTTCAGAGGACAGCTACAATTGAGCAAGTTTCCTCAGGAAAATGTTTACATCTAAGTGGAGGTCTGTGGAGCTCACTGGGGCTCTGAAGACCTCCAAATATTGAATTGTACCACTGGGGAAAAAACTGCTCAGAGAGTTCTCATCCCGACTCCTTCCCCACTCTAAGTGAAATCTGGGGCTACCAGCATGTTTTCCAAAATGTTTCCTTTTGAGAGACTTTTATTTTCCAGAACCTGGTTGGTTTTGTTTTCTTTGAGGTTTGTTTGTTTGGCTTTTATTTTCCAGAACCTGGTTGGTTTTGGTTTCTTTGGGGTTTGTTTGTTTTTGTTTTGGGTTTTTATTTTGGTTTTTTTAGGGTTTTTTTTGTTTGGGTTTTGGTTTTGTTTTTTGGTTTGGGTTAGGTTTTTTTTTTTTTTTTTTTCAGAAAAATCTCAGTCCCACCAGATCACACTACTAAGGTTGCATAATTTATCTGTATTCTACTTCTTAGGCAAAAGGAGTACTACAAATTGAAGTTACAAGCATCAAAAGGTTATAAGGTTGAAGGAAAGAGACAATAGGAGAAGAGTGAATGCAGACAACAGCCACCTTCAAAGCTGCAAATGCCATAATTAATTCATAATATGTGTTGCAAAGAGATGAAAATAGAGCACATGTAACATCTGAGCTTTGACTCCGGATTTGTATGAACTACAGTGTAAAAGCTGCAACTGCCATAATTAATTCATAATATGTATTGCAAAGAGATGAAAATACTCACAGCACATGTAATATCTGAGCTTTGACTTCAGATTTGTATGAAGTACAGTGTCTGAAGCAATAAAAGTAATTAAGATGTATAAATCTTTTGAAAAGCTGCTGAGCTGGCAGTAGCATTTTGGATTTCATTGCATTGAATAAAATAATTGGACTGCCATAATTAATTCATAATATGTATTGCAAAGAGATGAAAATACTCACAGCACATGTAATATCTGAGCTTTGACTTCAGATTTGTATGAAGTACAGTGTCTGAAGCAATAAAAGTAATTAAGATGTATAAATCTTTTGAAAAGCTGCTGAGCTGGCAGTAGCATTTTGGATTTCATTGCATTGAATAAAATAATTGGAATGGCCACAATCATCAAGCCATCAAGGATTTTCCAGTAGCGTGTTAAACAAAGGTGAATGTGTATTGTATCGTTTTGGTGCTTTTCTCTGGTTGGTGGTTTCAAAAAACAACACACGCAGAGCACTGCTAGTGAAGAAAAATAAAATCTATTTGTCTTGTACTTTAAATGCAAGGTAATAAGGCAGGAGATCGGCAACGCCAGGTGAAGCCAGGAGATATTCTCCCACCTAGAACGAGCCCACACTAGAACCTGGTTTCAGGCACAGACAAATTTTCTCTTGGAGAGAGGCAGCTGCACAGCCCTGGCAGCACGCAAACACCCATCACACACCTCAGCGCCTTTTGGACACTCTGGGCACACAGGCAGCACCAATCCTGCTCGTTAGCGTGCAGCTCCCAGCCCAGGCCACCTACGGTTCCCCTGCGAGCACCTGCCATAGGGTCAGTGGAAGCTCTTCTGTATATATGGTTATGTTATCTTAAATACACGAGGGGCTGGGATGTATGAAGATATCAAAAGAGAACATCATGAAGTAACACCATACTCCTCTGCCTTGTGAAATTTACAAGTGAATACGACTACTCCAAAAAAAAAAAAAAAATAAAACACACAACAAACAAAAAAAAAGCAACCCAAACATAGTAATCTTTAAAAAATAAAATATTTGCAAAATCAGAGATTTCTTGTGGTGTTTTTTTTGTTGTTGTTGTTTGGGTTTCTTGGGGTCTAGCAGGTTTTTTTTTTTAGAGTGTTATTCAGGCACCAAAAGGGACCTACCATCCAAGAGTAGGAATTAAAGGCTAAAAGTTCTGAATTCAACCTAATTTTGTTTTGGTGGGGGAGTGAGGCTTAGTTCAGTCTCTGCTTTCCTCTGCTTCTCTCTTTTCACTATATTTTTAAATGCAAATTGCTTTTCTTGGTCATTTCAGTGATGTCTAATTTTCCATCTGTCGAGCACAATCTCACTTTAACACCACCACCTTTTAACTAAAAGCTTTGGTTTTCATGGT
This sequence comes from Pterocles gutturalis, assembly GCF_000699245.1. NCBI lineage: Eukaryota > Metazoa > Chordata > Aves > Pterocliformes > Pteroclidae > Pterocles > Pterocles gutturalis. Next base: position 23,057 of record NW_010097872.1, on the reverse strand, counting down.
TGAGTTCCTTGATCAATTTCTTTAAATCATGTCTTATCCATGGGTGAAATATAGTCTGTAAATACGTACTAGCTTACTTACCTTCCTTAGAAAGTTGTAGAGGCAAGTTGTCAGGACGTACTAAAGAAATACTCTGCTTAGAGAGCTTCTGGATGATATTTCATATTTTCTGAATATTTTAAAAATACTCTCTATTGCTAAATAGCAGGTACATATAGAATGAACTTTTTTCTGATGACTGAGTTATCTTTATAGGTTTTTCCACTCACAGACAACGGTATGTAAATATAAAGAGCATTTCAGGATTATTTTTGTGAGTGTACATTTAAAGGAAAGGAAGAAGAGAGCTATATTATGGATGTTGTTTAAGAAAACCCCGTATTCCCAATGCAAAATAAGGCTCCTTTGTTTGCTCCCAGTGCAAGACAACAAACACCACATCTGTGTGTGGTAACGTTTTTATGGCTTGAGAATAGACTACTAATCTTAAAAGAAAACTTATTTTCACTCAATGACATACGCTGACATGGGTGGTCTTAGTAGCAATACATTTCTCTCAATTTAGTGGTCTCACCATGCAAGTTGGGGCTTGACGTCGAAGTCTAGTTTCACTCACCAACTAATGAAGTGTTGTCTCTGCTGCAACTCACCCTACTGTACGTATTTGTACATGTAAATGGTCTTTGAGAATATGGCCTTCAAAGTGACACACCAGTAACATAGTCAGCATTGTTTCACTGCAATCAAAAATGATGTTGCAAGCACAGGATTGCAATTTCAAGGTGAGAAAGAGCAGGTTGCGGACCTTAATTTGCAATACTCTTAGAAAAAGAGCAAAGAAAGAAATATAGAAAGGAGTAGAAACCTAGTGAGAATGTAGAAAGAGCTGGCTCTGCAGGGAGCACTTTTCAAAAATTATCTGGGATGCACCCGTCTGGTTTGAATGTACACCTTATCGCACCAAGGCAGGCTGCGGAAGGAACAAAAAGAGCTTTAGAAAGATTATTTTCCCTTGTCTTACTCCACTTCTTTTCTCTAGGCCTTTCTGGTTGTTTTTTTTCTAGGAGATACTGTGTATGAGATGAACAATTTTTCACACGGAAAAGCAGCATCTCAGCAGTCCCAGAAATTTCAACCTCCCTGCAAAAACACAGCCAGGAGCTTGCATAATGGGGAGAGGGAAGGGCTGGCAAACATCACACAGGCTTCCAAGCCCGCTGTGGATCTGCCAGCACACCTCGGCGCTTCCCTGAATAAACCTTTTCAATCCTGCTCTCACACAGAGCCACTGCGATGAACCGCAGCAAACGATGGGCAACGCCAACGTGGATGCAAGCGGAGGGGCTGGCACAGAAACCCCAGGCTTATTCATCTGTGGCCTAATTAGTGTTTGCACCTGTAGCACCTGCTGAAGAGATTCCTGCAGCAGAATCTTCTTGCCCTGCTGTGAACACCCACAATTGTGGCCCTCTCAATTACAGGTGAGAGAAACAATAATGAAAAAATGCTCAGACTTGGCCACTTCTCAGAATTCAGCTGGAAGCAAACAGAGGGTGCTCGTATCTCGTACTTTTAAGTGAATTTGAACACACCATTTCAAACAGGTATCCCTTGGATAGAAAAGGTGTGTTCTGTACACCCACGGCTCCCAGCTCTTGGTCAGGCAGAAATAATTCCAGATCAAGTCTTTTGTGGCTTCTGGGGACACAGCACAGCACCAAAGCCCACTGCCCAGCTCGGAAAAGTGTATGAGGACGCACTGCATGAAACTCAGCCTCTGCATATCATCTGCTTGAAAATGGAAGCATTTCAACCGGCTTAAGAGGGGGCTTTCCAGCCAGCATTATATACTATAATACTTGCTAATAAGCCATTGTTCATTTCTAGTATCAGCAATAGCTCATCTTGTACTGTTCCTTAATGGGAGCATGATCCCAGTGATGGATTTTGATCAAGGTTTGTAGGAGTTTAAGCTGCATTTAATTATCACCAGAGGCTTGGGTTTTTTTTTTTTTTTGTTTAATTCAATTCCTTATAACACTCATTGGATAAACCACTCTTTCTGCCTATGGGATTATCTTTTTCCTCCACTTTTCCTCCATTGTCTTCTGGGAATAATTTTCATCCCAAGACCACTGAATTTTCTCTGTCTTTGAAGTATAGCTTAGCATAAAACCAAAATGAGACTCGTATTTCACTCCTATAAAAGTTAGTTCATTGGAAGGCAGGGGGAGGAATGTGAGAATCTGAATTGCGTAAACCAGTCCTTTGCTTTATTAGGGACGTGTTGTTCTTTACTGCTGAAACATCAAAAATCACAACTACTATCTGCAGGCATCCTGAAAAATACACGTGTAGTGTGAAATAACTACAAATGCTGTTAAGGTGTCTTATTTTGTATAAGTCATCATGAAAATCAATGTGCTGACAAATGTAGAAAAAGTCATCAATAAAAATGCAAACAAATATCACACAATTCAAAACAAAATCTTGCTCCCAGGCATATTGCACAATGATAGTTTGGAGCCAAGATCTGAATCCTCACTTCTCATGACTCAGAAACCCATTTTTCTCTCTTTTTCTGTATTCTAAGGCCATAAGTAGCTGTAGAGTCCAGTCTCACTTCCGGCAGAACACAAACCGCTCCACTTCCAACAGCGAACTAATGAGCACTGACAAGGCATCTGGGGGGAATTTAAGTTAACAAAAGCATTTTTCTTTTCCTCAGTCCTGTCCTTCAGGCTTTTAGAAGTCCAGAGATTCCTCCAAGACCACCATAATTAATCATTCCAGCGCTCGCAGCTGGGACCAAAGCCTTCCAGACAACTTTGTTTGCAAACCATCTAATCTCTTCATAGAAAATACTAGTCTACACGTGCATTTCTAAATATGAATCATCTTCTAGGTTTTCTTAAGTATAAGAGGCTTAATCTGAATCTAAGAATTCTGTGCTCGGAAATTTCCAAAATGTTTCCTCAGAGGTATTGACACAAGAACCTGGGACTGCAACTTTATTCCTTTGAGAAGTAAATTGAGGGAAATTCATGCCCCGCTCCAGTCCTACAAAATGCAGAGTTACACCTCAAAGATTTTCCTTCCTATATTATCACCACAAGTTCTTTCTGGTGCCTGAGACATTTTTTTTCCTGTCTCACATACTTTATCCTCATGTGAATAGGATTCCCAGTATACCTGATACCCATAATGCAAAAGCATTAAGAAGTCTTCCCCCAAATTATACTTACTGTTTAAAATAATTTGGTTTTTATATATACACATAAACACAAGCAGAATGCTTCTCTTAAAAAAAAAAAAAAAAAAAAGGATTTAATTGTCAAACTTCTACCTGGCACCAACATGGGCAGAAATGTCCTTGTTCTGAAAACCAAATTAGCCATGAACCTAACTTGCCTTTCAGTAAGATGGATTGGTGACCAGAAAGGCAGCATCAGGAACCTCATGAGGAAATGTTTTTCAAATTTAGTTTTTTCAAACAAAAGCAGCTTTGGAAGAACATAAGAGTGAAAATTTCCAAGTCCTCATTAAAACCAATAATTATTACAATAAGTATTTTTCTAAATTCATAAAGGAGAAAAAAAAATCTGAAAACCTTTACGTTAAATTGTTTCCAAAGCATGTACTGGCATCCAGTAGTTCCTTACTGCTCCCTTTAGAGAAACTGTTTAAATGCTGTTTGGTACTTCTGGCTGCATAAACATTTCTCTCATGATGACAGTTACCTACAATTATCTTTAATCATGCTTCTTTGCTTTGTCAAGGTACAAATAATGTTCATTACTTATGTTTTCCAGGCCCTGCAGTTTGATGCACATCCTCATTTATATGGTTGCAAACATATCTGTGAGCTGTAGCTTTCAGTCAAATGCAAAGATATAAAGGTCACAATGGACTACAAAAAAATTTTCAGTTTCATTTAAAAGCTTTCTTGACAGTCAGAGAGAACGTGCTGTAGCACCTTGAGATCCTAAAGATTCAGATTCACATAAAACACAATAAAAGCAAGACCCTCGCGGGATAAAAACACATGTATGAACCCAGAAAGTAACAAGAAAGAATATGACTCTATATTTGAAATTTTGATTTTAAAACAGGGTTTTGATGCTGGGGAGAGCTGAGCTAATGTATTTTTTCCTGTCTTTACTTTCTTGTGGCGCGGACTCAACAACTGGAACAAACACGTAACAGCAGAAAGCATAACAGCTTTATGGAAATGCTTTAAAGCTGAATGTCTGAGGAAATGGCAATGGCATTTTATGTCCTGCTTCTTTTAAGGAGAAAAGAAACAAACAAACAAACATATGGTGCATACTTTTTTTTTTTTTCCACTGCTCAGTTTGCAAACAAAAATAATGAAGAAAATAATGAAGGTAATAAAGCACAAATTCAGGCTCACAAGGGAAAAGACATTTTGTTTTAGTCAGCCTTTTCAAGGACACAGCGACAATGTTTGTATTTTTGCAGCAGTTGGATTTATACGGCAACTAGGGTTGCTGCACCAAAATTGCAACGGAGCTGGAGACTTACTTGTCACTCACTCTGTTCTGTCCATCCTGGCACTACGTGAAATTCTCTCCTGCCTGCTTGGCTTTGTGTTGTGGGATATCATCGACACAGCTTTAAGGAAAACAAAAGACAAAAAAAGAAAAAAAAGAAAACTACATGTTAAGGAGTTTGCTGGAGGTGTTTCTATTTAACCAGCAGAGAAGGGGAGGACATGCCTGTTCTCTGTCTGCCTGGCTGTCCCTTTGGGGAGATGACACTGATGGAACGGTACCAGGACTCCACAGTATCTGCTTTTATATAAGCATTTCAGAATTCAAATCCTGAAAGCGAGAAATACAATATCAGTAATCCCCACTCCTTCCCCGTTCTCAGATAGGAGCAGATGAGATCGGCGGTGCTCTGGCAGCACTGATTAGCCCTCAGAAGTCTCTCATACTGCCTCTGCAGCTCTCCGAAAAATATCTGCAAACCATCTGTTTTCCCCTCTTATATTTTGTTTATTTTTAGGATTCATTCCTTCATCTATTCCTGTCGACAGCACTGTTTCACTAATCCAAGTGGGAAGGATAAGCAGCTCGATTACCTCAAGCACTAAAAACTCTAGCATGCTCCACGTTACTCGAGGTCATTAAAAAAAAAAAAAACAGACAAGGGATTTCGGCTGCTTTCTTCTCTCTGCACACTGTTCATCAGCCCAGAAGCTGTGCCACCAGGGACCCAGAGAAATCCAGCTCCGTTTCTGTGGAGCCACTCTGTGCAGGGGACTTGTCGGAAGCAATAAGCACAATAAGGAGATAGCCTTGTACGCTGGCTATCTAACCCAAGGGACAGGGTGCTGTGTCCCCTTCCTTAGGATACCCTTCGGAGGAGGTTTTAGGCTGTTCAAATTTGTGCCAGCAGCTGAAAAGCTTCTAGACAGCCTAGGAAAATTAAGAACAGAAATTTAGGTTGAATTTCTTCCTTCTCTCAGGTCCTGCGCTTCATATTTCACCCACCTGACTTGAAGACTGTCATATAGAGCATCCCAAGATCAATTGGCTCTACAGAAATCTCCAACTGTGTCATATAAACAAGTCTAATCTTGCCTAGCTGTGAACAAAGAGCACTGCTAGAAAATTCTTGCTTCCTTATATTGTCAAATATGTTACTATTTCTGCTAAATATATGGAAAATACCTTAGCATCCTTGCGACACCACAGTGTGGCAACTCTACAGAAAAGTTCATTTTTCAAGTAAAATCGATTCGGTGAGTCTTGGTGTCTGCCCCTAAAAAAAGACCAGCCTGTTTTGGAAGTTACTCCCCTTCATGAAGGGACTTTTTTGGCATATGCACCAAAAATTTCACACGATCTGATGCACTATAGATATACACCCATTACCTAAACAAAAAACAGCTTTTCAATTCAGTTCATAAACAAAATTAACAAATATGATTTTTACACAAATTAAACCCCACAAAACTTACTCCAAGCAATGCTTCAACTCATGAGAATAGAAACACAGACACCACCATGAGCATCTCAACATCCTACAGAGCCCGCCTTAAAAGGATTTATATCCCACACCAGCAATGAGAAATACCAAATTTTGAAATAAATCAGAATAAAAGTGTCTTGTGTTAGTGTTCCGGAGTGCCAGGGTGTGACAACGTCACAACTTCATTGTGACTCTAAAGCAAAAATATAGTTTCTGTTTCAAAGGGTTTAAAACTAAAAAATAAGAGAATGGACAGTAAGTGAACGTAAAAAAAACAGATAAGGAAAAAGAGGATAACATTTTAATCACAATTACGCACTGTTAATGTGAGAAATCTTTTCAGGGTGACAGTGTCCATTAAATAAATGTATTCACACCTTGAAAGTTTCAACATAATTCTACATAAAAGAGAAAGTTTTCTTTTTCTCCTTCCTGCTGTCTAAAAGCCATCTGCAATCAGTTACTAAATATAAGCCCGAGAAAAGCAATTAGACCCCATGTGGACTCACGTGGGTGTATAGGAAAGGTATCACAGTTGTGAAACTGCAAGTATTTACCTCCAATCAAAACTTTCTGGCTGGGTTCCAGGCAATGGATTTAGCATCATTGAAGGCTGTTAGCATGTCTTGAAAACACATTGTAATTTGTCTCTGTTCCCTTGCATAAGGATATAAGTCTAGGGAAAAAAGCTCTCTAAATGGGAAAAATGGGCTAAGCATAATCCCAATAGCAGGTGTTAAGATTTGTACGATCCAGAGTGGCATAACATAAAAGTGCAAATTGAAAAAAGGAATAAAGCCGCAATGTTTTCTCTAATGCGATTCAGTGCTCACTCTCCGGTGAATCTCCCAATTTCCCAGCACCTGATGCATCAGCACGGAACGACTAATAGAATTACAACACTTTCTCCATTTCAAAAAAGACTGCACGAGAGGTATATGTATTTGCCAAAACAGTGAAGAACTACTGACCCATTGCTATACAGCTGGTGTCTCCAGAGCCACCGAGCCCTCAAAGTATCCTCCTGAGGTACAGCATCCCAGAGGCGTTGTCAAGGAGCTCCACACACATTAATGCATGTGCAATGAGGCCACAGTATTTTTGGATATCAAATCACTTTTTATTTTTCCTGATTTGAATGGTAACTTTTCATACATCAGTTTCAAACCTGCCAAAAAAGTTTTACATGAAAAATTAAAAAGAATGTGTTAAGTTTAAAGAGGAGGTATACCATTTATTATTGATTACATCTGTGAAGACTGAAATCTTGTACTTTTCTCCATTAATAACAATTTCTCCTAGTACACTGCCAATATACAATTTAAAAAAAAAATAATAAAGATTGCAAAGGTCTTAGTCCCTGTGCAGAAGATGCCGAGCACTTCTGAAATCAAACCACTCATTTCAGCTACTAATGCACAGATTTACACATCTAGTGCTTCATTACTTAGCTGGCCAATACTGGACCTTTTTTATATGAATCTCTACACATATTACAAATAATCTAGAAATTGGGGTTGAAGTTTATCAAGAATAGATCAAATGCAAGTAATTTTGAAAATATATTCACAGGAGGAAAATCTGTCCTGCTGTCTTGTATTCATGTCTTCTTTGTTTTCCCCCTCCCATCTCATCAGAATTTAAATCCCATTCATCCCACTACTTTAAACCTGGAACTTATACATAACAGTCTATGGTATTATCACTCACTGCTACACTTGATGAAAATTAAAGCTGAATGCAACTTTTCACTGAAGTATTCAGGTTCAGGTCTGCAGCATTTTTGAATTTCTGTGGGATTTAACTCAATTGACTGAATATGATAAACAAACTACACTCCCTTCAAGACACAGAACTTCCAGCATTTTAATGATGGAATTTCAAGTCAGGTTTTAATTTAAGAAAAAACATTATTTGAAGTACCCAAACAGAACAAAAAAAAATATTTTTAAGCTAAACACAACATTTCCTTGAATTAGTAGCATTTTTTTTTCTAAAAATGTTATGAAAAATAATTTTCAGAATGGTTGTATTGTGGTAAATGCAAAACTCATTGCCCCCATTTTTTGTCTTGAAAACAAGAACAAAATAATTCCTATACTCCTAATTGAATCCTGATTTTTTTGGAAGCCAACAATGCAATACCCGTATAAGCTTTGTTGACGTCTCCTTCCCTAGATGATGGTGCTCCTGTCATCTCTTTAGGAAAAGGAAAGAGAAGTGGTTTTCCACAGCTAGTCACTGAGTGCAGCATTGAAAAAGGACTGAAAACCTGGATCTGGTGGCAGATGCCAGCTAACTGTACTTACCGCACCAGGTCATTTGAGCATAATTCTCAGCAAAAATAAATAAATAAAATCAATCAATCAATCTTTAGTTTGAACATCAGCAAGATCCTGTTGAAATCCCAGCACACTTACTGACAAGAAACACTAAATGGTTAAGTACTCATTCATCTCTCCCTTTAAGACTTCAAAAATCAGTGAATTAACGTCAATTTTCCCTGCTACCATCAAAAATTCTACAGAAATTTACCCTGGAATTTCCTTTACATTACCAGGTTATTTTATCTTGGAAGTTCAACTTTGAGGAAGAATATTCTACATGACAGTGTAGCAGATGGGGCATCGCTTGTAGATCTGTCATCATTTCATTCAAGTCTCTATTGCCTTCATTATGACAGGGAATTCAAATCAAACCTGAAACCTGCCATAATAATTTTTAAAAACCTTTTCAGATAGGACTTTCTTCCAAAAGATCAAAAAGCACAAGAAAAGTCCAATGAATTCACACCATATGCTTGTTAAAAAAGTGCATTCCTGGGACAATACCTTAAATACTTGCTTAACCCAACAAAATGAAGAAAAGCAATAATAATCTACTTTGCAGGTGACAGACGGCGCCATGGGCTATTACATTTTGTAACTCTGCCAAACGATCTAATGCAGCTTCATTAAGCTATGGCCATGTGTAACTATAAACTCGCCAGGTAAAATCTAAATTCAGAATCTCAATTTCAAAATCAAGTTTGTGTAGGTCAGGAAATACTGAAAATATGCACAATCAGAAGTTAACTAATCCCACTCAGTATTTATTATCTGGTGAGTCCTGAGAATTAGTTAATCTTTCCACAAAATGGCATTTTTTGCAATGTTTACAACACCAATAAAAAGTCTGAACACCTCCCCTCCAAGGAACCATCATGAAGTAAATTGAGTTGGCCAAAAAAAGTAATGATTTTGTCTCGGCCCTTATATCCTGATGATTCTCTTTATTTCCACTCCACCTCCTCTACGACACAGATGCTGGAAACAAAAGCCAACATGACTGTCTGGACTGAGTGCTTCCTGAGCATCTTTAACAAGGCTGGCTTCAGCTGCCATGAAATGTACCTTCCACTCCAGCCTTTAACTTTGGGTGTCTCCCTGTTGTATGGGACTACTTGAGGATGAAGATTTGCCTATATGAATGGAGAGTAAAGCATCCGGTACCATGCTTTCGGCACACTATCAGAAATCATCAAGTTACTGTAGCTCCCCTCCCACAGACATCAGTAGCAGTTTTCACCCAACTTTGGAGAAGTATGTTTTAGCAGCATAGTGATAGGACAAGAGGTAATCGTTTTAAAAGGGGGTAGATTCAGCCGAGATATGAGGAAGAAATTTTTTACGATGAGGGCGGTGAAACACTGGCACAGGTTGCCCAGAGAGGTGGTAGATGCCCCACCCATGGAAACATTCAAGGTCAGGTTGGACGGGGCTCTGAGCAACCTGATCTAGTTGGAGATGTCCCTGCTCATTGCAGGGGGGTTGGACCTGATGATCTTTAAAGGTCCCTTCCAACCCAAACATTCTATGATTCTATGTTTAGATATTTATCTGGGTTCAGGTTCCTTGGGTTGAATATTCCTTTTCTAGAGTCTTGGGCACCAAAAATTTTCCCCATATTCAAAATTAAAATAAAAACCTTCTTATATAATAAAAATGGGAATCTGAACAAATATGCACTGTATTTACTTATTTCAACTTCCAAACTAAAAATTTCCATAGGGAAACAACATGTAGTGAATCTCAAACACACTTTATTAATTGGAATTTTTTTTCTTTCCCCAATTCCCTCCTCCTAAACATTGAGTCATAGAGCTCTAAAAATATTAATTTTCTCTTCACCGCATTACTGTAAGACTGAATTTGATGAAGATTTCTGGAGTTTTCCCTCTCATACAGAAAAGCTGGATATTTAAAAATCCTTTTAAATCCCAAAATGAAACAGAGTGGCAAATATGGATATATTTTATATACATGTCAATCAGAATAATCCATTTCAATAGGCTTTCAGCTTTAAGTCTGTTTTTATTTCCATCTCTTGCATATCACTATTCCACATTAAAAAAAAACCCAAAGTTTTAAGCCTCCAAAATTTCCAGACTAAATGATAGAAGTATTAAACATATATTATTTTAAATTGTTTTTTAAATCATTGAAAGCAACTCTTCCCTAATGAAATTTTCCCTTGCAGCAAGTTGCAACTTCAGAAAGAAAACTTTCAGCCCAAAGCTGCCGAGTCCCTGTCTCCCAGGATAAAAGCCAGAGCCTAATTACCACAGCTCGCTCTACCCCTACCAGTTCCCAAGCCCCCCAAGTTCCACAAAGCTTTCAAAGAGCAAGAACGTGCAGGAACTGAGCCTCAAAGCACATTGAAAATCCCTGTTCAAAAGCAGTCCAGAAATTAATGCCCCTCAAACTGGTGGCTTCTATCACAGGCAAGGTCCTCTAGAGCCCCAGAAAAGAGAGCTTAGTGTTTGATTTGCTTCTACAAAGGTCCACAGCTTTTATGATGCTTGATAGCTCATCAAAATTGTATTCATCTAACATGCTTCTGAGGAGCTGCTACGCAGACACTCCCTTCTTCCTGATCACTTTGTAGAATACATGGTTCCTCTGCTAATGAGTTCACAAACAGAGGCAATTTTAGCAGGGTAAGGACAAACGCGTGACCTGCAAAAGTGCCTGCCCTATTCATCCCTGCTGCTTCTGCAAATCTACAAAAATAACTTCATACCCCGTAGCAAGACTGCATTTCTGCTTTCAGCGTTCATAACTGCGTTGCTGAGGCCTCAGCCTTCTCCCAAAATCAAGTCAGTTGAGGTTTTGCCATTGAGGTCTGCTGGGATGTGTTCAGACGGAACTTGAAAATATCTTCTGGGGTGTGGGTAGGCAGGGGGTGAGCTCCGGCAGGTCTGCTCCGACAATTTCCTCTTATGGTATTAGTATGGAAAACTCCGACAGAGCCTCTCTACCTTTAGTCCATCTGATACAAAAGGAAGCAAAATGAACTAAGCACACATTTATATTTTTGTGGGGGGATAGAGGTGTTGGGTTTTTTCCCTAAATTTAAAGAAACCAGTGTGGTGTGGCTACACAGCAGCCTCCCAAAGTGCTGCCCCACCACTGGGATCACTCAGTGCTCCTGCGGCAGCATCCCTGGGGAATGGGTGAGATTTTACAAAATGAAGAAATTTTAATAAACAACTATCAATTTCCTAATGGGCAAAGCTGAAAATCCTTCTGAGCAGAAGTACAGCCTTCAATTTATTATGAAAATCCTCCAAAGATGCATAGAGGTTTCATCGTTCTCTTTATCCCTATGAAATTATTAAAAATGTCTGAACTTTTTCATGGAAAGATCAGTCCTTTTTTTCCCTCATTTCTCTTGTGCTAAGTAATTAGTACATTTTTAATTCCTATAATTTTAAAAAGCAGTTTTGCCCTGTAGAGGTCCCCCCTCAACTGTTACTATCATTTTGAAAAAAAATAAATATTTTAAAAGCAGAATTCCAGAGTTTGCAGCATGAAGAAAAAACCAGCTTCCATGACTTTAGTTCGGCATGACAGCAAAAATTTTCAGACATGCTTCCCAGAATTGCGAAACATAATCTGGATTTAGTCACTTAAATTGAAAGGATATTAACTGTCAGAGGTGCTGAGCAGCACAGCACTGTTTCTGGTCTAAACTGGCTCGTTGTTTCCCATATAACCTAAACTGACTTCTTCCACCGCTCGAATCCCGTCTGGTCCACTCCTCACAGCAGAGTCACATTGCATCTTCTCTGAAGAATGTTTGCACAAGGATAAAAAAAGCCCTTTGCTGCGATTTCCTCCGCTGTGTATTTCCATTAGCCTGCTGTACTTACTCCACCAGGTCATTTGAGTATACTTCTCAGCTGGAGAGATCTTTCCAAACTTTTATATTTTGTCATCTTGAACAACAAAATAAAGAGCTGGGTGACCCAGATCCCTCTTCTGAAGGAGATCCGGCGCGGGCTGCTGTAGCAGCTCCTTTAACAGGAACTCCTTCCCTCTGAAGGTGATTGTGTGGACACAAAGCACAGGAAGCCTGGACTTGCCAGGAAAGCCTGAGATGTGGTAGGAATTGCTTACAACCTACAGCAGCAAGTTAGACCTCTACGAACAGCCTGGAAACTGCTTGGCCAGAGAAGAGGAGGCTATCAGCACCAACGCCATCCCACAACGTCCACTGCACTGCAAAGGTGAACGCCTGCTTCCCCTTTCCATCGCTTTTGTAGCCTGAGACAGAAGAAACCCAAGTGCTCCGAGGCTGCTTGCTGCCATCTGTCAACTTAAGGAAGAAAATGCTGGGATGTGGCAGGGCAGCAGCGTTAGGGTCGTCCGGCAGCGCAGTGCTTTAGTGGCAGTTAGATACTATCCAGGGTTCTTGTAACTGTTTCACACCTTTGTGAACACAGAAAAGTTCAGTAGTGGCTTGAACACACCTTTAACTAATAGAGTGACAGGGACTGGGATTATTTTGATTTAGTGAAAGCAACGAAAGGATTTCTCAAGTTATTTTATGGATCCTTGTAAGCTAATTTCTTTTTTTTTTTTTTTAGGGTGTTTAGCGATGGCATGAAGGAGAAAAGGGGCATATTATGATGGGTGCACTGCACTTCTATGCTTTTACCGTATCTAGACTTCATCTTTTTTTTTTTTTTTTTCCTTAGATGCACCATCTGCAAAAGGCTTTGTTTACAGGCAACCTCACTGTATTTCAGCTTTGCTGTTCTACATGGAGCTACTTACTCATTGACCACTCCCAAGAAAAAAATGATCAACGTCAACACTTATTTAAATATTTACTATGGATCAAAGCATCATCAAGTAGGGATTTAAAGCCTAAATTAGTTGCCTGATGATTAAATTAGACTCCTTGCATTGCTGATTAAGGACTCATTTTACTTAAGAAGGATCCTCTGAAGTTAAGTAGATGCAGACCTCCTCAGAGAAGAAGATTTTACACATCTTTAACTATCTAATTAAAATAAGCAAATAGTTTCATTTACAATTTTTAAGAATTTATCTACTCCTTAGTTTTACTTTGAGTAAATAAAGCTGTCAGATTGGTCCTTTGTGGTCTCAAGAACATCAGTAAACAAAGCTTCTCCTCTTCTCCTACATATCGTTAACATTTCTTTCCTTTTGTGGCATTAAGCACATTAATCCAGTTTTATCCTGCACAATCATTTAAAAAAAAAAAAAAAAAAAAGAGAACAACATAAACCAAAACCTCCCTGCTGTGGCAAATACTTACTTGTTTGGATTTGGTTTTGGGTTGGTTGGGTTTGGTTTTGGGTTCTTTTTAATTTATTTTTTTTTCAATGTGCAATTTTAAATATTTTCTCAGTAACACTAACTCCAGAAACTTTTGCTTTTAAAGAGAGTTTATTTTGCATTTCAACTGGTATAAGAAGTTGATATTTGTGTTCTGTTTCTTCAATTGAGCAGAAACATGACTTTTTGTTTCAGACCAGTATACACAGCATCATAGAATGGTTTGGGTTGGAAAGGACCTTAAAGATCATCAAGTTCCAACCCCTCTGCCATGGGCAGGGACACCTCCCACTAGCCCAGGTTGCCCAAAGCCTCATCCAGCCTGGCCTTGAACACTTCCAGGGATGGGGCATCCACAGCTTCTCTGTGGGCATCCCACAAAGATTAAGTGTATAGACTGTAAGACAAGATTTTATAATGAATGAGAGAAAAGAAGACTGAGCACAGATATTTAAAATTCAAACAGCTACTAGCATTCCAGTTTTTTTTCCCCCATACTGTTACAGTCTTATTTCAGAAAGCACAGGGCATCATTTTAAGAAATGAGTTTTATTTATGATGTTTTGAAAGCTAAGGAGAAAAAAAGTCTATTGATTTTAAGTGCAGACAGAAACTCAGAAACAAATCAAGGTGAAGTGACAAAGCTAATAAGAAGGTAAGCCATCACAGCAAAGTACAACAGAGCAATTTACCTGAGTCCTTGAAGCAGCCCATTGCAATGAGCCTGTGCTGCACTGTCAGCATCATTCGAGGATTTTTCCAGTCAAACTACTTGGCTAACACAGGTGAATAAAGGCTTACCTTGTAGTCAGATACCTCAAGAGCCACGAATTGAACTTCTGTCTATGGATTTTGCTAAATCCAGTGATAAAACCTGATCCTAATGCTGATACGTCTAACAGAAAAATTCTACCTACCTTCAGGATGTCAGAGCCCTGAAGCATCATGTCAGAAAATCACTTTCAGTTCTCCATACATCCATCTCTCCATTTACAGACCTGAGAAAAGATCACAGTTGAGTTCCTGATGCCTGTGGATATCACATATTTCACTAGTTCCAAAATTTTGGGAAGTGTATCTTAAGGGCATGCATTGCAGGCTTGACTTGTGTGCCCACAAAAATCACTTTTCATCAATAGGTGGCTCAATGTTTCAGAGAGGAGAATGATCTTTTTTCGTTTTCAGGAAAGCAAGAGTGAAGGACAGTATTGGTATGAAAAGAACTCAGATCTCCTGAGTCCCAGCCCAGTGTTTTTAAGAGTAATACACATTTTTCCTTTTGATCACAAGTTAATGTTTCAAAAGAGTAGCAAGGTGCGGTCATCCGTTGAAAAATAACTGCAAAGTATTATCCAGTACACTAAATAGCACCGAGTGGACTCCAGCCTGTCTGATGCCCACATCTCCATTTTCCATACAATGTGATAACATCCCCACAGCTGCAAATAGTATTATCAAACATTCTCACAGATATTTGCTCAACAAAATAATTCATTTTTGCTCCAAGTCAAATCAAAATTATGACTACGAGCACTGGCTCAGGCACATGCTCCTCTGCTTTTCTGGATCAGGGTCACCTCAGCTACTTCTCTGGAGCACTTTATATCAAATTGTAATGCATACCCTTGCAAAAAGGACAGCTTACCTAGGTGCAGAGGAATTTCCTCCGTGTAAAAACCTCACTCTAAGGTCATGTCAAGCAACCAAGAATCAGTCAAACTCTTTTGCAAGTAATTTGTAATTAAAAAAAAAAAAAAAACAAACCACACACCAAAAAAAACCCCACCAAAATATGAACTGCAAAAAATTTGTGAACACAAAGATTACATGCATATATATACAGCTGAATCTATTATTCATGATGTTATCACTCTACTATTACTGTAATTGTTTTACTTATAGAGAACAGCACATGAGCTCTTCCTGCTGCCTGCTCTGCAGAGCCAGACTGCCTGCAGAACAAGCTGGCCTCCTTCCTTTTTAACATGATTCTCAGAATCACCAAAGCTTCTACCACAGTCCTTATCATTAATCAATAATGCCAAAAGTCTGGGGATTGTTTCCCATATTCAGGTGAAGCTCACAGTTAAAACACAATGTCTTTTTTTTTTTTTTCCCTGGAATTCCATAGATTTTGTCTGGGCATCAGTGCCAGAGAATAAATGTGAAACACTGAAGAGCTGCTTTCCTTCAGAGACTCGCTCTTCAGACAAGCTCTACATGCAGAGGGTTTTCATTTATCATAATGAAAAATGGCAGATCATTAACATTAACATGTCTCTCAAAACTCACGGTGTGCACTCCAGTGAAGATGTGATGAATTAACAGGTCAGCTACTCACCCTACGATGGTTTCTTCGCTGCTCAGCCAGCAAAGCGAATGAAAAGCCATTGAACCAGCTGGCTCCATGTAGATCCTGCTCTGGATGGTCTGAAGGGTACTTCAGTAATCCCAAAACCTGAGCAGTTAGAAACAAAAAGACCTCAAACCAGAAACCGCTCTCATGGGTCAAATGGGCCAAGGACTGGCGACTGGCACTCATATGGAACTTCATCCAACTCCCACTTTTTTTCCCCCCAACCCATTTCAGGCAGAGCCAAAAAATTATCCCACTTAGTCCACTTCACTCTAATTTTCTCTCTCTCTCTCTTTTTTTTTTTTTTTTTTTTTTTTTTTGGAAGCAATATATCATGGAAAGTATTTTGTAATTCCCTCTTAAAATTTAATGAAACACACAATGTCCTTTTTCAGGAAGCATAGTCAGAAATATTGTCCATTAAATTAATACAGGAGGAAACATTTCAAAGACTGTTCTCAGTCCTCAGAACTGTTCATTCATAATAAAAGACCATGCTGCTTTTACTACAAGTTTGAAGTAGTAAATTGGAAACAGAAGGCTGAGTCTGGAAGCCTTGGGGAGAGGGGGAAATGGGGGAATACAATAGAAAACCTTTTAAATTTGTTAAATTTCAGACCCATCAGACTGATGCGTTACTTGAATGCTTGCC
Organism: Pterocles gutturalis; assembly: GCF_000699245.1. NCBI lineage: Eukaryota > Metazoa > Chordata > Aves > Pterocliformes > Pteroclidae > Pterocles > Pterocles gutturalis. The sequence goes on along the minus strand of NW_010097872.1, from coordinate 6,421 downwards.
TGCAAATCAGTGGATTATTTTAACCGTCAGTCACATTAGTCTGTAATGCTCCCGTGCGTGCACTGATGTTTCAAACACTGCAGAGATCCGTGAGTGAGGACAGCTACGTTTTATTCCCCGTTCTGCTGGAGACTTCCCATGCAACACCAGGTGGGATGCTCGCCTCTGCCTCGCTCTCCCCACCAGCCACACGTGGCTCCTCATCACCCACCAGCTCCCTGGGGACTGACCCGGAGAACACAAACTGTTTGCAAAGTCGTTAGAGAAGCACAAATAAATACACATCAATGGTGCACAAATGGGTCTTTTACAGTTCAGAGCAGACATCAGTGGTGGGTGGGGAGGCTGCTTTTTTCTGATGGATGAATATAAGAGGTACAGAGAAAATTAACTTGTATATTGAGTTCATGCCTTACGTGTCTGAGCGATTACATAAATATAAATATTTTTTTCTGAATACTTAACCCTTTTAGACACATTTTTCAGATCTTGGTTATTTATAAAACAGTAGCTTCTAAATACTTGTTGTCAAGATACTAATGCCAAATTTGAGAAACCTGTTATAGATATTCTGAAACATCCAGCTTGTCCCCTTATCTCCAGTTTATATAACACTTTCATTTAAAAGCCTGCATAGCTGAATTATTCTCTATAAAGCACACAGGCTTTATTCAAGTTGGAAGTACAAGCTGTCTTGCTTGAGTAATTTCCTAATTGCTCCAATGACTACAGATATTTAATTGTACCAGCCCACAGAGGTGCAATTGTACCAAGATTGGCACAGGGCTCATTGTGATAGTTGGAAAAACTTGGTCTTGGACTTCAGAGACCTCGCTCCAGATCCAGCACCGTGCAGCATGGGTGCATCCCTGACCCACTCCCTCTGCACAAGTGCTGCAGCAAGACCCCGGCTCCTCTGCATCTTCCCTGCCGCAGGTTTGGGGTTTTATTTCCTTTCTCCTTCAGATTCTGCCCTTCATCCTGCCGTGGTGGTGGAGGCAGGGATCCCAAACCCACCGCTGCCTTCTCTGCCTCTGAGTTTTCACAGCAAGACGAACATTAGCGGCTTCCAACGCAGAACGCCTGGGCTCGCCTTCTGCAAAGAGGTTAACGTTGAGCAGCTGATTGCTGCTCCCAGGAGCACCTCTCTCGTGTTTTCAGCAATGCCCTGGACAGTCTTTGCATTAATTTCTCAGCAGTTCTCAGTGTACTGTAAATGCAGCTGCACTTCAGGTTTTATTAGGCCAACACGGCTGTTGCTCTGGTTCTTCTCTGCCTGCTTGTCACAAGGGATAAAACTTTTTCAAGCCAAAGTGTTTGAAGATTATAAAGTCTCAAGACAAAAAGAAATGGGTCCTTGGCTTGTGTTTTTCCACAGTTCTCAAAGCTTCTTTCTTTTACTTTTTTTTTATAAACCAGACACAGAAATACCTCCATTCTCTTTACTTGACAGTCTGATCACTGTATATTTTGCATACACTCTTGTGCTCAGTTTCTCCTCCATATTCAATTCAGAGCACTTTTTAATTTGATTTGATTTTTAATTTTAAGCATTGTGGCTTAATTTATTAAGAACAAATGTTTTATGAAAAAAAAAATAACAATTTAATGACCAAGGGACTAAAAGAAAATATATATTACTTCTCATCCTTGGTGAAAATCTCCTTAATTTCTTCTTCATCCCTATGTTATAAAAATTTGTCCATTCTAAAGCTGGCATTTTGTCTCTAGAACTGGACTGGACATCATAAAGCAGTTTTGTATTCCTGTCTTGTTCTAGATACTGCTTTTCGTGCCTTTTTTATGCATAGTAGGCTGAGACAGTTGGGGTTGTTCAGCCTGGAGAAGAGAAGACTCCGGGGAGAATTTACAGCAGCTTCCAGGGCTGAAAGGGGGCTTCAGGAGAGATGGGGAAGCTCTTGATCAGGGGGTGTAGCAACAGAATGACGGGTAACGGTTTTAAGCTGAAAGAGGGGAGATTTGGATTAGCTATTAGGAAGGAATTTTTTCTGGTGATGGTGGTGAAGCACTGGAACAGGTTGCGCAGAGAAGCTGTGGATGAATGAATGTGGACGAAAGCTACCTTCATTTGCTGTGGTCCTACTCACTTTGTATTTGTTGTGCAAATCTCAGAAGTTAAACCTCTTGAACCATTGCGTAAAGACTTTTAATTAAAAAAAAAAAAAAGAAATAGTATCACTCGTTCAGTTATTTCTGCTGTAAGCTATGTTCTTTTTTAGAAATAGGATGGGATTCCAGGAAGAGGAAAGTACATCTTGTTCTTCTGATAATAACAGCATATTTAATTGAATTTCAATCATTTTAAAGCAGATAAAGCTGACCTTTATGCTCAGCACAGTGTGTTTTAAAGAAAGACATGAATAAAGATTAGGTGACTATGAGGATTTCTCCATCAGCTGCTCTTCAATAACATTTTAAGAGAACATAATGCTAATGCCAGTTTATCACAAAACTGATTATTGTGATCCAACGTGGTTCACCTAAAAGTTAAATTTGTTTACTGAAATTTCCTCAAAATGACAAATTCATCTATTTGACATTGCCAATTTTCCCAAACACAGAAAATGTATTAATGTCTTCCTTAACAAAATTACTTTGGGAATATAAATTACATAAAGAGTTTTCAGCTTGATACATGATTCCAACCACACCTGCTCTCAACATGTACTTTTGTATTTTATAAAATTGTACTTTAATACAATTTAATGATAGTACAGCTATTATAAAGCATGAAGAGTTAAAGGGGTTGGTATTTTACTTTCCTAGCATAGAGTGGCCCAGTAACCTATTTCAAATAGCGCCCACGAGTATGGACAGGGAGAAAGTACTATTGTGGTTTTGATCCTGGCTGGCAGCAAGACACCACACAGCCGCTCGCTCACCCTCCTCCCTCCTGGGGGTAGGGGAGAGAATTAAAAGATAAAGGGAAAAGAGACTTGTGGGTTGAAATAAGAACGATTTTAATAACTAAACTACAATAAAATTTAAAATAATAATGATAATGGTAATATATGCAAATATACAAATGAGTGATACACAGTGATACTGCTCACCACCTGACGACCAAGGCTTGGCTCGTTCCCAGATAACAATTCTGGAGCAAGGAGAGTCTCAACACTGCAGTCCCAGAAAAGAGATAAGAGCCTAAGTGTCCGAGAGACCAAGATGACCCTGAAAGAGGGGTGACCCAGAGAGAGAGCTAACCCAGCGAGAGCTTCTGGACAGAACCCCATCTATACACTGGGCATGACGGGCATGATATGGAATAGACCATTGGCCAGTTTGGGTCTCAATCCTAAACCTAAGGTCAGATTCTAGGGTAGTATTTGGGTCTGTGCTCCCTCCCAGCTTCTCCTGCCCCTGCAGACACAGGCAGAGCAGAGAAGCTGAAAAGTCCTGGACTGTTCTGTCAGCAACTATAAACATCAGTACGTGATCAGCTTCTCCTCAGCCTAAATCCAAAACACAGCCTCTCACTAGCTACTATGAAGAAAGTTAACTCTGTCCCAGCCAAAACGAGGACAAGTGTATACTATAAATACTTCTTTTAATTTAAAAAACAATACTTTAAGAAAAAAGCTGCCAGGTAGAACAGACTGAGACAATCTCTTTTATTGAAGAAAAAACCCCTATTTGTCTTGTAATGATCCTAAATCAAAGTGTCACACTCTTCATTAGAAACAGAAGACATTTTGAATCCTACACAGTAAGACAGATCAATCAGCAGATTCCATATTTTTAAAGAAAATAACATTTCAGTTATATTATTACTAATGTACAATGAAATCCATCACCAGTCAATACCTTGAACCAACTTCTTGAGCTCTAAAGAGCACATGCAGAGGGGAGCCCAACATCTCTACTGCCAGAGCAATCCAACAGCTCTCAGCAGTTACCTCTCAATCCTGCCTGCTTTTGATTTATCCAGACTCCTAGCAGCAGGCTCTTCCACTTAAAAAAAACCAACCAAAAAAAAAAACCTACCCACAAACAAACAAAAAAAACCTCAAACCAAAAACAACCATAAAAAAGAGCATACTCCATAATACATACAAATGACAGAAGTGGATCTGCTTTTTCTAAGATGAATTTTCATCAGTTTCCCCAGGGTCTTAGCCAGCTATGTCAGAAGAAGCAGTTTCACTGAAAGCTTGAAAGGCACCAGATCAATTTGCCTATATGGGTTTTTCATTCAGCTATAATCCTCTGCCATTAAAGAGGAAAAAATACCACCCGGAGCTGAAGAAAACATCAAAAAAGTCAGGTGGAAGGCCAGTTTTAATCACTATTTCATTGTTTATCGTCAACATTAGAATTTTTTTAGTAAGATTTTAAAAGGAACTAGACATTATCAAGTTTCAAAAAAAATAATCAATTGAGTGATTTTGAAAATTCTCATAAACATCTTTCTGTGACTTTATATATATGTTAAAAAAGAAAAAAAAACAAACCAACTCAGCTACTTTGGTAAAAAGCTTTTTCACTCTTTACAAAAGAGTTTCAGGAGCAGGCATAGAAAGTCATGATCTAGCTCCACTCCTCTGCTGGGCTGGGAGGATGAGATCAGCTCTGCCCAGGCCAATGCACCTCAATGGTTTGCAAACACCACCAACATGAAACTCCTGCAGACCAAACCAAACATTGGCATGACACACGAACTAAACCAAAAGTGTCCAAATTTAGTTTTCAGTACAGATATACCATGCTCATTCTTATTTTTCTTTACCCACTGCAGGGAAGATCCTGTAAATAGAAAGCTAAAACCAAATTGCACCTGTGCTTTATATTAAGAGATGTTTCCTGATAGGAACGTCTCATCCCTGCTGGCGAGGCAGACAGATGGTGACACATCAGAACAAGCAGGTTTTGTTAAACAAAGCTGATTTTTTTTCCTTCTAAAATAAGTTTGGTTGATGAAATTATTTGGCTGAGTTAATAACCTAAATGGGAGAAAATTTTAGAGGATATTATTTCAACTAATTCATTAGTGTAATTAAAGCCATAAATGAAGTTTGACTCCAAGCTAAACATTCTAATTTGCTTTTACCTTCAATCAGTGGAAATTTCACTGTTCTTATCCTGGAAGAAATAAGCTTTGAAGAAAATCACTTTGTTTCCAAGAGTTGTTTTAATCAGTAAAGAATACCATTCAGCTTTAATTTCAGAGCTTTTCTGATTCACAATTAGTGTTTGTTGGGGAGATAAGAGTGTTATTTAGTTAATGTGTTCATAAATCTGGTCTTGTACAACAATAATTTTTGCATGGTAATAAAATACTGACTGAAATTATTATTACATTCATTAATAAACACTTAATTGATAGATTCACCAAAAAAAAAAAACAGAAACGTCAAGTGTCAAAGTAGAATTGAATCAAGGCTATTCTAAAGAAGGTCCCTTGGAAACCTATTATTGAAATATTAATTTCATTATCTTTATGAATCCTATGGAAAAGGATAGAAACGCAGCAGTTTGAAGCCTTGTAGGTGACGCAGAGGTAAGCCAATGGTTACTTCCCAGGAAAACTCATATTGCACAACACGTTCAGCTCTGGTAAAAAATGATGTGGAACACAGCTCAATGCAAATCGGTATGAGGAACCAAGAATGGGTATCAAAACCCATAAGATAAAGAACTGCCAAGCACAAAAAAGATGCTAGGGCACTGCAAATGGGAGAAAATTCAATCCTTACATGAGTTCACAGAAGAACATCAAACAAAACCTGTTCTTGCCATGACGTATCGTTACTGAGACCCTCCTGGAGGGCTGTAATCAATAACAGTGTCCAGATTTCTAAAAACTGATGAATATAAAGAAAACGGGAAGTATCTTTCTAGTGCCCAACAGATAAGGCAAGATAGTTTATTTTTTAAAAGTATATGGTAAATCAAATAAAATACTATGCCTGACAGGGCAGCAAAGTTAGATCTCATGTGGTCCCCAGCTGAGCCCTTCTCAGCCATTGTTCTCCACAGGCTAACACCTCAATGTCTCTAAGAATTTCAATTCACCAGGTTTATTAGGGACCACAAGTTATTAAGGGCTTGATAATCTCAAGTGAGCTTCATGGATGAAGCCTCATGCTAATTATTTGAGTACTGGTCCCCAGAAATTATTCTGTTATACAAAAAAACCCACCCCAGGTACGGCGCTGTGCTTGACCAGGCATACAGTCATCCGGTAATTCCCCTGTGGGTAAGTTACTAGTGAATTTTAGTCCTTGGCTGTTAACCACAGTAGCCCACAGCCAACACTGGAGTTAAAAGAACCAGCTGCAGTAGTGTCCATCAGTTTTCAAAGGACAAGCAACTAGAGAGCGATGCGATGCCTTGGTGTCACGTAACCAAGCATTTCTGCGGCAACAGCAGTTTGGGGACAGAAAGCAAACGGCCAAGCTGC
>NW_010097871.1:0-1673 GCF_000699245.1 Pterocles gutturalis | reverse complement strand
AAAGTAAGAAACTCTGAACATTGTTTTTTTCTTGTAGCTCCCAACTTTTTTATCCATTGAGTGGTATAGATTGGAACAAAGTCATAGCAACTTTGCTTAAGCAGGTTGAGGGACCATTTAAAGAAACACTATTCTGTTAGTGTAACCTACACATAAATTGTGTGTTAGGTGATGTGTGAATTCAGGAATCAGGCCAGAGTCTGATTTGCTGGGCTGACGCTGGATCACAGGATCAGCATTTGTAGCATTACTGTGTCAGCCAGACAATTACAGTGGTGACCTGTATCAGAAGCTGCTTGTGACTGTCAAAGACAAGCTGTGTACACAAGTGGTCAGAGGAATCTAGAAGTCAGTATCTGTGTTACTAGTCTGTCAACTGGGTTACTTGAAAAGCAGGGAGCACTTTGGACTACCACTGCTGCATGTTGTGGCTATAGACAGTTCCTACTTCTCATACACACGCTGGTGGTAGTATTTTGTCAGGAACTTAAGCACCTTTTAAAGGAATATCTTACAGAAGATCTCTGTAGGAGTATATCTGGGATGCACTTCCCCCATTTTTACACTTTTCCTGAGGCAAAAACTAACAGTCAAAGTGCAAGATAGTACTAAATTACTTGGACCTTTGCTATGACCCAGTATGGCTGCTCATTTGTTCTTACAATTATAATTTCTTTATTAAGGTTTTATGTGGTCCTTGATATTTTTCTTTTCCTCTTTTAATGGATAACACTTTTTCTATGCTAAAAAGACACGATCTGGATTTGTAGTTGAGGCAGATGGTCATCATACTACCATTAAGTGGTTGATTTTTTTCTCTCTACCTAAAGTGTCTCTGCAGGTCCATAAGTACTAAAACATGTTTTCCTGTTTCACTGGTTGGCATGCACCACAAAAGCTTAGATTTCTGGCTTTTGAAATGTCCTCTTCTCCCACCTCACAGCTTTTCTTTCCCCACTATTTTATGCTACTTTACCACCTTGTTTTTTCAAGCTACATTTATTCTTTGACTAGAAGGGAAGGACATTGTTATCATTATTTGTTATAATGAATTGCCTTTCCAATTCTGAAACCCTGAAGAAAAGACCAAATATGGTGTCAGTCTCTGTCTTTGGAGATACACTGCTTTCAAAATTAAAAATCTTCATAACTGCAGGTCTGTGTATGATGTTTCCTTCTGGAGATTTCTCTGCATGAAATCCACTAAATTTTTCTCAATTAGCTGTCTGAATATGATTGGAACTATTATTATTGTATCTAATGCAATCACCATGTTGCTTGAGTAGTCTAATTTTTATTATTACTGTTTCAGTATACTCATGTCCAGTCTTGACTAGTAATACAGTCAAGTTGGGCAACAAAGGGTGGGTGAATTTTGAGGACCTGTGAAATAATTCTAGGGGAGAGTAGGGTTTAATTTTTTGTTGGTAAGAGATTTCTAAGAAAAATCCTCTCCACTGGGACCACTACTTACATCTGCCTTCTCAGAATATACTGAATGTCATCCAGCTGATGAAGGAGAGTTGTAGGTAAAGCCTGATCCTTACTGCTCAGGTGTCTCAGCTGCTGGCAAAGAACTACAGAACATAAATCAAGCATGTGTGATTTAAGTGAATGTGATTTAAGGATTTTTCTTTTTACACCTCCCAGTCTTTCTTTACTCTCTGCTATGA
>NW_010097870.1:54002-58861 GCF_000699245.1 Pterocles gutturalis | reverse complement strand
GCTCTAGGGCCTGATGCAAAGTTCACTGAAGTCAGTGGGGAGACTCCGATTAACCTAAAAAGTCAACAAAGTAAAGTTTCACTTTGTATAAAGGGATGGGGTGGGACCTGTCTGTCCCCCGTGTCCCCCCCCCCACGTCACATCGTGTCATTAAGTAAGCAGACAGCACTGGATGTTTCTGTGTGTGCTTCAGGAACATGACTTTTTTATCTTAAAGTAATTTACAGGTCTTTGCAGAAAATCACTGGCTGGTCTAATCACTGCATGGCTCTTTCTTGCCCTTTTTTTTTTTTTTTTTTTAAATTTGAATTTAGGGTGCACAAAGCAGGTTGTGGTACCTGCCTGAATGTGGTGTGCCACACAAATGTGTCTGTGGAATTACAAGCTGGTGTATGGCAGTGGTTGAGTGCCAGACTCATCTGTGTTGTATGTCTGTGACTCTGCTTTCATTTCTATCAGTAGGAATTTTGCTGGTTGGGATTTCATCTTAGCGGATGTCTGTAAGAGTAGGTATTATCAGACCTTACCTATGGACTGTGAGCTTGGTTGGATCCTGAATTGCCTCTTGCTGTAGAAGTGCAGAATAAGTGGGGTTTTTTGTGAAGCCCTGCAGAGCATTGGTTGGCTCTACAACTTTTTTTTTTTTTTTTTTTTTTAGCATATTGCTTTCCCTTATCCTTTACTTAAGGTCTTTGCAGTATTGTGTGAAACTGTTTGTGGGGACTGTTCATGAAATAACAGTGTAAGATAACTTAAAATACGCTATGATATCACTCAATTTTTAAGGGGATTGTGCACAGACACAAGGCGTGGTTCAGCTGGAAAATTTGCTGTTGAAAAGGTCAAGCTTTTTAAAATGAGAGTGACTACAATGTCCTGGCAACTGAAAAGGAAGCTCTGTAGGTGCTCTGAGTTGCCACAGAGAGTGAGCAGTACCTGTAGAGTGGCAGTGATTCCTTGCAGACGTTAGTCCTGTTCACTTCAGCTCCCTGGTAAGACTTGAGCTTTTTCAGAGCTGGTGATGTTTCAGGACACAAGTACAAAGAGGAGGCTCTCACATACGGTATCCATCAAGTCTCTTGAGAACAAATGAAACAATACAATCCACTTCTGGAAGTGTCTCACATTTCAGATGTTATGCCTGACAGAGTCCTTTCACGAAATAAATTCCAGGATTTACCTGTGTCCCTGTGCCAGTGTGTCACTGGGATAGCTTGGTGTGAAGGGCAGTGAAGTGGTTGTTGTCAAAGAATTGCATTCCTTCATTGCCACTTACATTCTACTTCAAAATTTTATTAAGTCAGCATTTTAAAATGCCCAAATGTAGGTCTTGAGAATGAAAATTAAAAACATATATCATTTCTTACACTCCCATATGCTCTGTATTGCTTGAGGGCTTAAATTCAACAGTGGATTCCTCAGACATATTTCTAGGATGGAAGTTTTATGAGTGACACTAAAGATAGGTTAAGAGACAAGAAAATTCAGCATCTGCTTCCAACTCATTCTTTTTGTAGCCTATATCAATTAATCTTTGTTAGCCGGACACTGAGCAAAAGATGTACACTGGACAGTCTTGTGTTCCCTTTGGTCTTAATTCTGACTTCTTCAGTTGCTGTGGTTGTGAGCAACCTTGGAAGGACGTGCTGGCTACTAATGACTCGAGCAGGCCACTTGGTGCGAGGCCAACTGGCATGTTGTGACCCGTGTCCTTTCAGTTAAACACTTCCTTCCTTTCTTCCTTCCTCCTCCAAAACTCAGGAAGCTGCATCCAAACTGCCTCCTGGGGCTGGTCCCCCACCCGCATTAACCCCAGCCATCCTCATCTCGGAGAGTACTGGCAGACGCAGCCCAGATCATCCCAGGGTTGTACTGATGATTTAATGGTGGCAATTTCTGGGGAACAGTGCTCAGGTCTTTGTCCTGGCCCCGTTTCACTTGCTGGGATGGACTTGGCTATAGGCTGTCTGTAAGCCTTTGGTGCTGGTCACTGCGGTGGGAGCAGCAGCGACTCCCCACCTTAGCAGCAGAACCTGGCTTCCTTCCCTGCTTTTCAGGCTGATGCTTGTGTAGCTGCAGAAGAGTAATGCTGGAGATGACAGTCATCCCTTTTTGCAAAGGAGGAAGGGGTCACAGCACTCCCATCAGGTACTCATGGAAAGCTGATCCTGTGTGTGGGTCAAAAATACATACACTGGGAGAAGTGCTGGAGCCCAGCAACAACAGAGAGCCTTAAGAACAGATGGCTGTTGGACCTAGGTCCGTCTGTTTTTTAGCTAGGGAGTGTTCTTCTAATGTGCTCCTTGTGTGGCTGCACCGGGCATGTTTGCTGGGGTGGGCTGAGCTTTTCTCAGGGCTGGGTTGGTGGCGCTGCCCTGCCAACCCAGCCTGGCTGAGCTGGGGAACCTGGGCACGTGAGGAACACTTACTGTGTCCTTTATTGTCAGTCCTGGAGAATTGTGAAGAGGAGGAGAAATGTTCTTCTGTAGCTTGGATGAAAATGACCTGGAAGTTGCATAGTTGGGATGCCCCAACCCTCTTTTAGGTGGTTTGGGGTTGGTTTTTTGTTGTGAACGTTAGCAATGCTGACTCTGTTTGTTCAAGATCCATTCAGTTCTAGGTAAGGAGCGTTTGTTTGTCAGACAGGTTCATCGTGGCTGTAGGGGGCAAAGTAAAAGCATGTGTATGCAGCAGTTCATCACACTGTCTTACACTTTCCTCAGCCTCTGGTTAAGGGATGATATAGCAAAGAAAAATTGTCTGTAATTTCATCTTTAAATCCCTGCCGGTTCATATTCATGTGCCATCTGCTGTTTTACCTTTTACTAACCTGGGGATTAAGTGCCTGCATACATGAGTTGGTGCTTGGACGCAATGATTGGGTTCTTTTGTGCTTGAAAATCTGTGCCTGTTTTGCAGATTAGAGTATGCTCGTATTTCAGAAATGATAACATGAACCATAGGTGAGATTGGTGGAAAGCTGGAATAAATCCCAGACAAAAGATCAGTGGATGTACTGTAAAACTGGCTCTAGTGAGTAAAACTGGCTCTGGTGAGCGCACGACTTCATCTTAAAAGAACTAGTTGTAGCTGAAAATGGAAGCTGATGAGATCAGTATAATAGTTAACTTTCATAATTATATATTATTAGTCTAGAACTAGCGGGTGATCCTGTATCTGAGCACTCTCTTATTCTTCTACAGTTTACTTTTTAAATGTGAGAATTTCTACATAGAGGACAACTTCCATTTGAAATTTACTGGGTGTTATTACTCATTGGGAACTGTTGGTTTTCAAATGCGCTGTGTTTTCTGTCCCTGTTTCCATTTGTGCAACAAGGTCACTTTAATTGTCGTGGTCAGTATTAATCGCTTAGGAATGCTGAAGTTCCAGTCTGCTGGCTCTCTCTCTGTTGCTTCTGTCCACTGATGTTTTGCATCTGTTTAAAATGTGTTCACCTGTGCTATGACTACCACATGGCAATATTAAAACTTAAGTTTTAGAAATTAAATTGAGTTTTCACTTGGCTTGTCATTTAGATTTGTGGGATTTAGTTTCCCATTCACATTTGTAGATCTTTTTGGTTTTTCTATTATATAGCTTTAATAACAGAGTCATAGACTAAGTGGGGCTAAGAGTGAGGTGGGATTTGCACAGCCTTGGAGTTATGATTCAGGTAATGATCCTGTTGTGCAAGATGTTATGTAGTCTTTTTTCCAAAGAACTTGCATTTAGGTGACTACATCAAAATAAAGAATGGGAGTAAAATACTTCAATTTTCTAGCTAGGGAAATTGGGGAAGAAAGGTTAAGTAACCTACAAAAGGGTCTTGAATTTATTAGGACCAGAGATAGTAATCAGAATTGACACTTGTTGATTCTTCTTTCTTACTGATGTCACTTTTACACCTCATTGCAATAAATTTATATAAGAAATGGAAAAGCAGGGAAGGCTAAACAAATGATCCCATCCCAATGTCCACAATAACTTTTTTTTTTGTCCTTTGGGTCTGTCTCCCTCATCTAAATCTTGGCAAATTTGAACAAGTGATGTAATTAAATTTTTCAGTAAAAAACATTTGCAGGGAAACCGAAAATGACTGCTGTGCCTCACTGAGGTTTGCATGGCAAGACTTAAACTGCTCTTCAGTGAAGAGCTTTGCAGTTCTGCAGAGAAATGTTAAAAGAAGCATCAGCTGTGTGATGGCAATTTGCTGGGTAGCAGTAGTTCTTTATTTTTCCTACTGTGCTCACAAATTGCCAGATTCCGATGCCTTTTTGATGTCATTAAGGAGCATCTGGTCCCATACTAGGGTCTACTAGACATGAGTGTGAATATTGGGATCTTTCATCAGATGAATGAGGAGCCCTCCAGAGAGAGGTGAGGGGATATGCTGTAAAAATGACGTCTTGAAACATGTAGGAATTCTGGTTTCAAAGGTCAGGGAGAATTAGTTTTCAAGAGTCTTTTAATATGTACAAAGAAGGAGTGACAAGACCTCAAGGGGTTCATTCCTGCCCAGGGCAGGATCCCACTTCGTCCCTGGCTTGTTTGTCGCCTGGGGCTGGGATTCCTCACCCAGTTCAGGCTGCGGACTGTCGAGGTTGTGTATGGTCATGTCTTCTGAAGCCTGTTCCAGAGATGGGGGGGGGAATGTGGGAGGCAGCTGTGGGAGTGTGTGTCAAAAGACCAGCTGCAACCAATGTTGGCTGTCAGGTGCTGGAATTAGTTAGCCTCTTAAAAAAAATAATGGCAATTTCACTTGTACATTCCTGGCATACAAGCTGTTTCAGCTCCTTAAGTTCTGGTGGATCTGGAAGCAGGGATCGGTTAGGTCTGATCCAGGAGAAGCCTGCCCA